>NW_011967096.1:153046-191917 GCF_000949405.1 Vollenhovia emeryi
CTCGACGTTCGGCGAGCGAATGATAGCGCAGCGACCTTCAGTTACACGAAGGCACGCAAAAACATCGTACGTCACAGCGCCGAGAGACAAACAACAAAAAAACGTTGGAATTCGTTGGCCCGCCTACGAAATGGAAAATTCTTTACCTTGTTGTTTTTCTTGCCGCGCGGTATCGTGCGACGTTACGCGGGCCATTGTTTTCGCGGAGGTCGCCGCGCTATCATTCGCTCGCCGAACGTCGAGCCGGCAAGCAGTGGCGAGAGTCGCTCCGTGTGTGGTTATTACTTTTGCGTTATCTGTCTCCGAAACTCGATCGATCGCGATAAATGCAGGGATAAAACACTATTGATTTGCACACCTTTATCAGTAACAGGTAACGTTCCTCGATTAATTAAGTTTCTACAACTTATAATGAGAAACGCTTGTATGTTGAGGCGACGGCTCTTTATCAACGTACACCTAGATATTTCACGAGGCTAACTCATCTAATTGTAAAATATGAAGGTAAATTGTGGTACTTTGTCGCGGTTACATCTCGCTTACGCAACGCGCTTTTAATTAACTATCGATTTCGTGTAATTTGTTCCATTTTCGGGAAAAGAGAGAAATTTGTACGACTTCGATATTCGCGCTGTAATTCGCTCTGTCATTCTTCGCAACTCGAACGGGCAGAAAGTAAAGAAAGTCGCTTATCGCACGTCGTTACATTATGCTAATGTAATCGAAAATTATCTCGATTAACTGTTGCAAGTAATAACAACTACTTATCGCTGAAAATTTCGCTCACATAATTTATTTCGAGGATTAGATTGAATGACAGAAAGTCTTGGAAACCGATAACGCAAAAGTTAATAATATTTCGTGCGTGTCACGGTATTTCACGTCGCGTACGGGAGTGCCCGAAATTTCGCGCGATCGATGATTTTCGCGAGTGAGTGTGGTGTAAGTGCAACAAGGAAATCCGAGAGGAGGAGGTGGCCGAGGAGGCATCGGGCAACGGCGGAGAAATGGTGAGGTAAGTGTCTCACATTTTTATGTTATCTGCTACTTGTGCAAAATCAAACATCTGTATTTTTATTTAACTTATTCAAATGATTCGAACGTGGAGTCGAATAAGTGACAAAAGCATAAATATACACAGAAAAAAATAATATTCTTCTTTTGAAAATATGTTTAGTTTCAACGTGAAAATCTTGAAATAAGATTATATTGCGTTAAACGAAGAAAACTTGCTTGAATGAAGCAATTTTATAGAATTCAATCAAAGAAAATATATACTTATTATTTAAGAATAATTTCCTTGAATGGAAAGGAAATAATATTGAATAGGAGATAACATATTTTCAAATCGAAGATTATAATTTTCTTAGAGTAAAATTACATATTGTATTCTTGAAGTGACAATTATAGTATTTAAATAAGACTGTAATATTGTTGGAATATAAGATTATTAAATGCTTCAAAGAAGATTATAGATTGTTGCGTATATACGAAACAATGAACGCGTTAATTTGAGTATATAAGAGTTTATTTGACACTTATGTTTTTTCTGTGTACAATTTTGTGAGTTTATATTTAAAAGAAAGACTTTTTCTATATAAGTATTTTAATAAATATCTATTTTAAAAATATAAGGTATAAAGTATATTTCATACAATAATTTCGATTTGACATAATTACTCTATAATAATCATATACATATTTGTATGTTACAGTTTACCATATACATATAGTTAACGATGTACAACTCTGCTGTTGCGAATCGTATCAGTGAGTGATAAATGACTTTTTATTTTAAAGTGACGTTGCGCATACAATTATTTCTTTGCATGTATACAAATTCATAAAAATTCACAATGCTCAAGTACAAACTGCGCGAAGCGCGCGTTTTGTCATTTCTAGTAAACTACAAAAGTGAGATGAGGAAACAGTATACATATTGCAAACATAATTGTATTAATATTTTAAAATAATATCGCTACAACATTACTGAAGTAATATTGTAAAATAATATCTCTGCAATATCTAGGTATGTGCCATTGCACTGCAATATGCAATGTTGCAGCAATGTTGTTGCAAGCTTTTGTGTTGGGTGGGCTAAAGAGATTATCATGTTTTAATATTCTATTTGTCTGAACATATTTCTTTTAAAAAAATAATAATAAAATAAATAATTCGAGCGGTTAGACAAAGTCGATAATTTAGCAGGTACGACAGTTCACCTCTTAGGTACCGAATTATCGAGTAATAAATACATTTATACTCACGTAATATAGAATTATAGTCATTTAAGTATATTGCTATTTTAGTTTCAAATTGAATATGCTCTGCGAGTCATGTTGACGAACGGCTCGGATATTTGGCCAAATCGTCGATAAATATATAGGACGTTATATATCTTTAATAGCCGCGAAAGTATCTATCCGTGTTAATGCATTCGTTCGCGATGTATTATTCACCCACGCCCGAATAGACGATTCTCAAAAGCCTTTTAGCGGCACGTTATTCCAACGGATATCCAACGGTTCGAACGCGGTGGCCTCCGTTCCCGCCGACCGGATTAAATACCATATTTTAAATGCGCCGGCACATATTAATGGAGAACGTCGGAGTGCATTTAACGCTTTCCCGCCGTAAGGCTCTTTACGATCGGATAGGATCAGAACGCGCGACACGCGCGCTTCATGCGAAACCTTTTTAACAGACGTTCAGGCGAAATCGTAATCTGTCCATGCCAACGTTGGCGCGGGGCATCGTCCGGAACACGCGCCTCTATATTTATTCAACGACCAATTAGTAACCGACGCGATAAATTTCGCCTTAATTTATGATCGACCATAATTTTCCGTGTACTTTTAAAGCTGCTCCATAAGAGGAAGAGAGTGAGAGAGAGAGAGATAGAGGCAGAGTAAAAGAAAGTGTCTCGTGACAGAGAACGTTCGTGTCTCCCGCGTTTTCGTTTGGACGACCGTAGGCACCGATGAGGAAGAGAAGCATTAAAAAAAGAATCGCTGAAAAATTTAATCTTAATTTGTACATCGCAACTTGGTGAATTCTAACGTCCGCGGTGCGTTACGTGAACACATTGTGGACGTCGTTACGTCGCCGTTACATTATGCGCATATATTATGCGCGCGATGTGGCTGATATAAAATTAAGAAATATGTATTCGCTTCCGGTCCCCCGTCTAACCGAGGGGTTAAAAACTATTACGGCGCACCTTGTGTACACCACCGAGAGCTCTCGTTAACCGTACAATCACGCGCCTGTAATAGCGGGCGATTCTTATTAACGGTGCCTCGTGATTAAGAAAACGACCTTACTAATCACCCTTGATGTGCAGAAATACGGGTGAACCGTGAGAGGAGGAGGGCGAGAGTGCTAGAAGGGCGGGTACGTATGCGTGCGGCACGCAGGGCCCTGCACGCGTATGGGTATCCGTGGAACGGAAGCGAGGCGGTGCCTTTGTAATTAAACCCCCTTTATCGGCGATATTCTAATGAAACGACGAGTAATGATCGAGCGCGGCCCGCAACAGTCGCACGAACATCCTCCTCTCCGACTCTGGCGCAAACAACGTCGCAGCTCCGAACGTTCCGTTCAAATTCATTCGAGACATAAAACTTGATCTGATAAGCAGTCTATGCGCATTGCAAAATATGTGCCCGCGAAGCCGAGAGACGTAACTGCTAAGCGTGAGCGCGGGGTGCACGCGGGATTTAAACGCGCGTCTCATTGTCAGATGATAGACGAGGTATCGCAACGAAATCGCGGCCGCGGCGGCGCGGTATCTCCACGCACGTGCGTAACCTTTCGTCGCGAACCGCGTGTATACACCTTGGCCCCGTCGGCGGCCGGCGGTAGCTCGAGCGGCACTCCGAGCGCAATTTTACAAGCTCGGCGGGATTGATGCACGAGATTGGGCACGAGCGGGATGGATCTCCCCGCGAAACGTCGCGGCTCGGGTCGAGGTGACCGCGACCGGCGGAGAACGAGCGGCCGGGAGCGAGGACAAAAGGATCGCGTCGACGCCCCGCCGGTCCCGAGGTGCATCCACGATATCATCTACCCGTGTTCCCCTCCGCGTTATGCTTATGCCCGGTGCAAACGTAAGAGACTCGGTCGCTGCGCGCGTACGATCTACCGCCTCGAGATTCCAAGGGGGAGCCGCGACGGTCCACTTACCGGCTTGCTCGCGCTTGATTTTCTGCCCGTCGCCGTCGCCGCCGTGTTCGCGTGTCGCGCGAAAAATACCGCGGGAGTCGACGCATTTCGCGAGAGGAAGCTAGAGATCGGGACCGGCAGGGCATAGACTAAAGGCCTGTGTCCACGATGCTAGGACTTGGCCCAAGTTCTGTATGTATAGAGAAGTCTGTGGGTAATGGTGTCTCTGTCTAATGCGTGAGTTGGCCTCTCTCACTCTTTTTCCGCGAGAGAGAGGGAGAGACAGCATCACGGACGGACTATCCCTGTTCTTCAGATCGTGTGTCCAGCTCGCCCGTGTGAAGGCGCAGTCTGTATAAGCCCATGCGGTAGGGGGTCCGAACCCCGAGGCGCGAACCCCGGCACCTCGCCGGACGCGAGGGAGTGATATTTACGATTCCGCCCGTGCGACGCGATCCTGCGATGATTGATACGACAGGTGTGCGCGCTCGCGTCCACGTTTTGCGGCGAAAGTTTAACCCGTTGCAGCTTGGTCTCGATTCTTCCCGGTTACGGCTATATTTGGAATAAAACGGAGACACGATCGCTCGCTCGCGGATATCCCGCGATGACACGCTCAGGTTGCAACGGTTGTGTCACCTTTCCGGTTTTGAAGAAGACTCGTCGGCATGCGGGCGAAGAAGAACGGGTCGCTTTGAATTTTCATGTCCCTTTTCTTCTTAGAAAAACACAGGACAGAAGTGGCAACTTTGATCCAGAATGTTGTATTAATTAACGCGCAAGCTTGAATTTCTCTTTGGAAAGATACAATTTTCTCGCGGAATAACAGCGTAAAGGTGGCAGACGTAGTTACATTGAAGGAGGCGTCTGTATATCGCGCGAAAATAATAATATGGAACGTGTTTGTATTTCTTGCGCGTCACCGCGAGCCACTTTGTTCTCCGGCGAACGTAAACAGGACTTCTTCCGCGCGAAACATCGAGAGGTCTTTGCCTTCGAGGGGCTCGATCTGTAAATGCCGACGAGACGAACCGAGCGTCTTAGAGCTGCAACTCTTGATTCGTAAGTACGGTATAACATCGATAGTACCAGGAATGGTTTAATTAACGCGACAAGAGTACATTACCGAATCATGGGAGTCGGTACAAGGGAATTTCGAATAAACGGGAAATCTCACGTTTTCTCAGTGACGAGTCCTTAAAATTGTACCGCAAAGGAATCAGTTTAAAGCCAACGGCACACTATTTTTCCTACTGGATCGCTTACGAGAACCAATAAGGATGCAGACTTTTAGATCAGGTGACTTGAGGCTAAAGCACACGATACCATTTTTCCTACTGGATTGCTTACGAGAGCCAATCACGATGCAGAGTTTTCGATCAGGTGACTCAAAGCTGAATCCTGATCGGCTCTCGTGAGTAATCTGGTAGGAAAAATAGTATCGTGTACCGTTGGCTTTACAATAAGCAACATTAGTGGGCAAACAGTAAATTCGCGTTGGACTCAACGCAACCGAGACATACAGCGTGTCCTTCTCTACCTCCTCTCGCCATATAAAGCGGCGATAGGGTCGCGGGGGCAATATATACGTTCGGTAGGAGCGACGTATATATTCGTCCGTAATTGGAGCGCGTCGCTCGGCGAATCGGCCGCGATATAAAACGAGCCGTATAAAGACCGTACTTTGGTCAGTTTTTGCGCGCGGTTTTCAGCCGTCGTACCTCCGGTGGTCTCGTTAGACCGGACGATGGGAGGTCCGGAAGAGATCCGTCGCGACAACACACGCGCTCGCATTTGCTCCGCGTACCAGAACGCGTCGCGGAATCCCTAGATCGATCCTCCGTCGCGAGACACCGCACAAAAAAGTATCGGGAAACGAATATCCGATCCGACGAGCTTTACTCAGATCGTCAGAGATATCGGCTATTTTTTTCATACATGCACGTTACGTGCAAAATTTATCACGACTTATAATTATTATGATTTTCAACGTCGGTGTTTTCTTGACCATATCTGGCATTTTTGACAATACAGAAAATTTATTGCGAAAAACATTACCTCAGCCAGGTAATGTTTTTCAACCTGGACCTCCCTTCACTCTAGGCGGGCTACATTATAATTTTGTACAAGTTCGTATGTACGCGGAGAAAATTTTTCTTAAAATTTATCCTGAAAATCATGTGATTTGTGAGCATTTTGAACAACTTTCTGAAAGTTTTTAAAAGTTTTCCATACTCTAATAGCACTATTGGCGCACTATTGGGAAATAATGTAAATCTACGCAGAGAAAAAGGTTTCTTTGGATTTTGAATTCCTATTTATTTGATTGAAATTTGTTTCATTGAAACACCATACGCTTGTACGAAACATTATTTGTTTGAATACAAATTTTGTTGTTTCATTCAAACAATCTCTATTATTTGATGGAAAAGACAATATTATTTGAAGTAATGTCTTTCAATTAAATAATTATATTATTTGGCCAGGCGCGCTTATAAAGTTCGGTGCTGCCACTAGATTGCCAATGTATTTCTAATATAGCCAACATTGGACCAATATTTAGCCAATGTTTACCCAATGCACTGTGCTACTAGGGTAGATTTTATTAGTGAAATGTATACGAAGTGTAATAATTAGTGAAACGCATGGTAAAATTTCAAAAAACTCCCGTAAAATTCTTTGAAATGCCGCGCTGTCCCCACGATTACGATATTTTCAGGATAAATTTTCCGCGAAAATTCCCTCTGTGTACAAAGTGCGTACTTTCGAAACTCCAAATGCGTCTCGCAGTTTTATACTACACGTTTACATTTCGACGAATATATTTTCGAACGTATTTTATATCTCGACGCGCGCGATATATATATACCTGAGTCGAGTGGACACCCAGAAACGGTTAATTATGTCGAGCGAGAAGCGTCGAGGGCAGATGGGACACGGCTGAAGAGGCAAATAATATCAGGAACGCGAAGCATTTCGTTGGGCGAAGTTATAACTCCTAATGAATCGGAGGGGTCTAAAAAGAAACCCGCGGCGTCTCTCGCTCCTCGCTGGCGAAGGAAGCGAGCGCGGAAGTTATCGGACCGCACGATCTAGCCTACCGTTTACCCCAGCCGGGGTATTAGAAGTTGTCACAGGTGCTCGCCCGTATATACCGCGCACGCACGCACGTACGCACGCACGCACGCTGAGAAAACGAACGAGGATTCTCTCAAAGGGGAGGCTCGCGCGTATATTTGGCTTTCCCACAGTTTAGCGCGCGACTTTTACTATCCCGTCTCGCGCCGGCGTTTGCCGACGGGCGGACGGAAGCCATCGCGAACTTCAAAGATTCGCAATCGGGCTGCCACGAGTGGTATAGGCGGTGCATATTATCGCGGTGCCTACCTAGCCGGGGCCGACGTGTCCTCATCGTTGCCGGCGTCCTCGGCAGCGCGTGCACACAAAGTCGAGGACTCGGCCAACACTCCAACGGCAGCGCGTTTATCGTCGAAGACCGGCGGTCCGGACAAAGTGCGCCTCGCCGACGCGGCTAATGGCAATCTTGTTTTATGCCCGGCGGGCTTCGGCGCGCGACAAAAATCGTTTGCACGTGAGCCAGATTACTTATATTAGAGACGCGCGTCGGGACCCGGGTTGCCTCGTCTCGCCGCGCTGCCGGAAAAAAAAAGAAACCTGGAACCTCTCTCTCGCCGAGGGCCACCGCGACAATTTTCAACCCCAATCCCCCGGCTCTCTATCGAGCGTTTCTAAAAATCGCCGCGCGTACGCGCAGAAATTCCGCTCGTCGGAATTAGCTCTCAACGCGATTCCACGTTTTATTGACTGACGTTTATCGAAGGTAAATTTTAAACGACGCGACCGTGCATTTCAGGTAGCGCGCTTCGTTCCGCGGTAGTCCCGCGGTATATTTGATAATTGCCGCGCAACGGTCGTTTAAGATTGAATCGCCGAGTAAAGTATCGATGCGCGAGCGCTCGAACCGGATTGCTAAATTACAAACGTTTGTATACGACTTCATCAATCATCGGGCCCGACGCGGGCAAGCCGCGCCGCCGCATGGAACTGCGCCGCGCGATGATAACGACTGACAAGTGTCGAGTATTAGTAACGTTTTAAGCGTGCGTCAATCAGCGTCGGAGCAACGGGGGGAATTAAAATGCGAGCGAGGGAAGCGGGCGAGGAAAAAAAAGAAAAAGAGGACAGCCGAACGATCGTCGGGGGTTGAATCGATGGAAGGGCTCGAACGCGGCGAAGGGAGGGATCGCGGAGGTACCGTCGAACGAATCGTGTCGCTGTCAGTAACGACGCATTAACGCGCTCATATCGCGTCCCAACCCTTCGTTCGCTCGATTACATCGCGCTCGCGTCCCGCGCGTACATTCGTCCGCCTCCCCGTAAATGTAACTTAATACACTTTTTTCCTCGTCGCTCGGCCGTCGCCGAGAGACACCCGTGTAAACTCGTGTGTAAAGTGTTGGCGATCGGCGCGGATACGAGGGAGCAACGCACTCATTATACATTTTGTGGAGGATACTGTGTTCACGCATTGCGATATTTTCTCCTGCCTATCGCGCACGCGGTTGCCTTCGCCGAGCGGGCTGCGCCAATTATTCATCGTATCAGCGTAACAGACTGACGAGCCTCGAAGGTTCCCTCGGCGACGTGTCCGTGCTCGCGAAATAAATAAATAGCGCGGTGCGTTCCTACGATAAGAGGCGTACCAGCGAAGAAGGTGGCCTCGCGGCGGTTCCAATATCCTCCTCGAACCCTGGCACTCGGGCGTCTCGTCGAATTCCCGCGGTCAGCTCGGCGGGCACACGCGCGGGGGAGGGGGGAGGGCTCGGAGGAGGGAACCCGGGGTTAAGCGGGTCGGCATATAAGTGAAATCGCAATAATTACCGGCGGCACGGATCACAAATCCCCGCAGTACGGTAGTTGGTAGGCGGGATGGTCTACCAGCAGACGCATACAGGTATTATACGCAAGCTCTTTGTCGGGGGGGCTTCGGAGGAGGGGTACGGTTTATATTGGCGCCACCTCCTGCACGGTTAAGCGAGCGACTAGGGCAGACTTACGCCTTACACCTCTCTCTCTTCTTCTCTCTCGCTCTCTCCTTCTCTTCCTCTCTGTCTCTCTCGCTCCCGTTCTCTCCGCACCCCACCAGCCGTCGTTTTCACCCTCTCGTTCGCTCACTCACTCACTCTCTCTGTCTCTCTTTCTCTATCTCCTGCTCCCTCTATTCTCCTCTCCCCCCTCTCTCTCAACATCGACGACCCTCTCTCGTCTCTCTTGCCGCGCGCGCTCTGATGCTGCACAACTCCCGCTCGCTGGCTAACCCAACCTAACCCGCGGGCGAACTTCATTCCACGCCGACTGACCACCACCGACGGCCGTCGTCGTGTCCTCGACGCCGCCGTCGTCGTCGTCGTCGCCGCCGCCGTCGCCGCCGCCGCCGCCGCTGCCGTTCGTCAGAGAACGCGGTCACGCGACACGTCGACTCCCGTCGTCGGCGAATCGGTGTGCGCTGCTACGTCGTACAATACCGTACGTACGTGGGTCTCCTCTTCTTTTCTTCTCCTCTTCCCGGCGGTGGCTGCACCGGCGGCCGCCCGGTGTTGTCACGCCGATATCCTTGTGACTGGGATACGTGACTGGATTTTTCGAAAGTGACTGTGCCCGATAGTACCTCCCTTCCCGGTCGCGTACCCCGCGCCTGTGTGTACCGGAGAAATTCATAAAAGAGCGGGGGACAGCGTGCCCGGCTCGCCCCGTTCTCCACCGGGGGAGGACCCGTCCGGAAGGCGAAGGGACGGAGGAAGGACCGACCATGGACATGCCCGAGGACTGCTGGGACCACGTGGGACTGCTCCAAGAGGTCTCCGCCGCGGAACCACCCCCGCCACCGTCCGCCTCCGACTTCTTGATCCACCATCAAGAGGTAAGGCTCTCTCTCTCTCTTTCTCTTCTCTTTCGTCTCTCGTGACCAATTGTGAAATTCGGGTTCGAAGGGTCGCGGGTCGAACGAGCTCGCGAGGACGAAAAGCGCGGGAAGAGCGGAGCACGTGACGGCCGCGAGATATCACATCGCGCGTCGGGGATGACCGCGAGATTACTGGCAAAGTTGCGAGACGCGAGCGGAATCGGAGTAGCGAGTCGCCTTTCATCGCCGCGCGCGCGCGCCAGCGATCGTTTTGATCTTTTGTTCAATAAGACAGTTTATTAATAACGAGCAGTTTACGTTGAGTTAAAGCGCAGACCCGGGCCTGACAACGGCTGTTCCGTGCGCGAGTAATCATACCCTCCTTCGCTTAAACACGTGAGACTCCGACAATCTCGGTATTTGTGCGGCCGCGCGCGCGCGCGAACAATCATCTCGATCTTTTGTTCAATAAGACAGTTCATTAATTACGTGCAGTTTACGTTGAGTTAAAGCGCAGAGACCGGCCTGACAACGGCTGCTCCGTGCGCGAGTAACCATACCCTCCTTCGCTTAAACGCGCGAGCCCCCGACAATTTCGGTATTTGTACGGCCGAGGTCTGTCATTTCACGCGCGAAACTTGTTTTATTGGCGCCCCGGAACACCCCGAAGAGCCCGTTTACCCGGCACGGCCGGAGGGTCACGCGCCGCATCGCATTTTGCGCCGGGTAGCTCTTTTTCATGAAATCCCGCCGGAGATTCCGGTGTGGAAATGATTATCATAATGATACAGCGAGGCGCGCCGATTTCATTCCGTGAAAACGGCCGCGGCACGTACGTCACACACGGGGATCGAGGAAGGGTACGTTTAATTACGCCGCTCCTGGCGATCGTCCCCGCAGCTTCCGTAACTTCCTCCGTCAATTACGATACATCGTTATTATCGGGCGCTATTTTGATTTACTCGAACGGAGGATCTTTATCCCTCGATCTCGCGACCACCGCCGTGGCATTTCTGCCGCTGATGGTATGATTTAATAATTTAGCGGCGCGAGCGTGCTGCCTCAGACTCGTATTTCTTCCGTCAACGCGTTTCCTCAGCTTCCAGGAATACGAGGTAATATGTATAATTCAGGAACGGCGACTCGGGGCTCGCACACGGCGGTCTACGAAGGGCCTCTTTACGTAATCACGCGCCTAGCGTCCGATTCCGTTAGACGAGCGCGAGAGATTTATTCTCAAATGCGCCAACTGTATCTCGGACACCCCGTATATTGGGCCGCAATTAAGGGACCGAATTGAGGGGTCTCGCGAGAAGCCGAAGCGGTCCCGAGCCGCGAGAGCTCGGCAACATTCCAGTGGGGCTGCACCGAAGTAGAGAGCACCTGGATAGTCGTGGCGATATTCTCTGTTTGTTTAAGCCTACAGCAAATTAGTAATAATCACGCGGCTCCACCTGTCATCGGTCCGATTGGTTCGGGGGACGAGGGGGAGGGGGATTTATATGTTGCGTACGTATACGTTTCCCGCGCGGGTCGACGCAGGGGAAGAATCGTCTTCAAACGACCGAGGGACGCTCGTTCCGTTTCAATTTCGTAGGGCCCCCTTGCATAACGAGCCCTTTCCCTGTCCTTTTCTCGTTCTCTCTCTCTCTCTCTCCCCCTCTCCCCCTCCTTCCCTCGGCGGGGCACCACGAATCCACGGGGCGTTGGTTACGGTGCCCTGTAATCATACCCGAAATTATAGGCATTTAGTTGGGCATGAATGAGCGGATAGGAAAGTTTAAGAAGAAGATATCGGTGGCATCGGCGCGTCAGAGGCGCGTGCAGGGCCCCGACCCGTTTGCCTCCGCTTCCTTTACGCCCCTCCCATGTCCCCGTCCCTACTGTTCGTCGCCGGTTTCTAGAGGCACCTGCACCTCCGCTGCCCCGATCGCAGCTCAGATTCACCTCCGATACTGTGCAGCCCTACCTTGGGCGTCCTTCCTTCCGCCGCGCCGTCGTGCGTCCGTACACACGCGCGAAGCCCGCAACACGACGATCGACTGTAATCCGTCATGCACGATGACAATAACTGTCGTAATGTTACACATAACGCATCGTCGGTCAGTAAAATCGGAGCGTCCATTCCCATGGAGGATCTTATCGCTCTGGGAAACCTGTGATCTCTTTCAATTTTATTGGCGACGGATACCGTTTTTTAATCAACGTCGTCCAAACTCGCTTAATGAATTTTCGACTCTGCCTCTTTATTTTACAAATTAACAAAACGTTGACGATTTAAGCCTAGATCTAGAAAAAACGATTACGAGTCAGCCTGTTACGATGACGCTAACGTGGGCAGCGAAGCTGACCATTAAGGACCAGTTTCACAAACATCGGTCAACTAGGGTTCAGTCGACTTCCTATCTTTTTCCGTCTTATTATTTAAGCAGAGACAGAGAATCAATTAACCTTCGGTTAGCAGTTAAACCAATGTTTGTGAAACTGGCCCTAAGGGAGCCAAGATGCTGGTTCAAGTATTCTCTAAAGTTTCGGGGCGAAAATAGAACCACGGAGTGAAATAAATGGTCGGTCAGTAAAATCGGAGCCTCTACTCCTATGGAGGATCTTATCGCTCTGGAAAACTGTGATCTCTTTCAATTTTATTGGCAACGGATTTCGTTTTTAGTCAACGTTGTCTAAACTTGCTTAATGAATTTTCGACTCTGCTTCTTTATTTTGTAAATTAACAGAACGTTGACAATTTAAGGTCGATCTAGAAAAACGATTACGAGTCAGTCTGTTACGATGAGGCTGACAGTAGGGGAGCCCAGATTCTGATTCAAGTATTCTCTATAGTTTCGGGGCGAAAATAGAACCATGGAGTGAAATGTCGGCTCTATCAGAGCAAACATTTACTCTATTAGAGCGAATATTTTGCTCCGTGGTTCTACTTCCACTCGAGAAACTTTAAAGAGTGGACATACGATGCGTCGCGCTAATCTCGTCGGGGGTGTTTACCGTCTCCGTGTCGCGACGACATGCTCGCGCAATCGGCGATTGTGGGGACCGGTGTGCCTTGTTAAAACGGGACGCGAGAGCGCGATGGCGTCTTCGCACCGAAAAGGATTAAAGTAAGCGATCGGTCCAATTAAAATACGGCGGGGGACCATCCCTCCTCGCGTCCAACGCGTGACAAATGCGCGCGCGGCGCGCGTCCCAGCTGCGGCGCTGAAAAATACCGGCGCGCCGAAATATAGGCTGCTAATCGAATCGCACCTGCGCCGGCGAGAGGAGCTCGGAGGCCTCTCGAGGCTGGATTTCGCGGGGTGGATGGTCGAGCATCGACTCACGTATGAGTTTCCCACGGCGGGCGGGCGGAAGGGCGGGCCCCGGCTTGCGGGGCCCGTGTGGGAATATCTGGTCTTATTACTCGCGCGCATAGGAAACACAGGCGCTCTCGGGCGGCCGATCGACCGTCGATTTTCGTATTCCTACGACGTGTACGCTCCGCTGTGTACCTCTCTTCCCCTCTCGCGTCTTCCTATCCCCCTGCCTAACGTGACACAGTCGTAGATCGGCGCGGCTCGAGCTCCCGCGCACGCGACATTCCATCGTGCACGGGGACTCCTGGACACCCCGTGCCTACCCGTTCGCAACCGAAAACGGAGCCGTGAGGACTCCCGAGCGGATCCGGCGCACGTACGCGCTCCGTGAGAGAACTCGGCCGATTCGACGGCGATAACGGCGTCGCGCGTCCCGCTTCCGAATTGCCCCGTTCTGGCCCGGGCGTACCACGGGCAGCGAGGAAGAAACGCAGGCCGGGGTGAAAGAATCGAGGCGACGGGGGCATGCGGCTTGCCCGGCACGTTCGTGCCGATACCCAGGCGCGCTAGACGCGGCCATGATTTGCGAAGCATTCGTATCCGAGAGGCTTCGAAGGGAATTTCAATTCGCGGCGGAGAGCGCCAGACGGCACAGGTCTTCCTCCCGTGTAATTGATGTAAGTCGCGTGTTACGACTAAATTCCAACGTCCGAATGCGCTCGACGCATGGCGACGATCACCACGGACACCTTTTTTATGTCCCTGACTACTCGTGTTACCGGCTAATCGCACGGGGACTGCCAATCGCGGGCGTGGGAAATAATATTCGGGCGACTGATATGCGGCGCTAAAAGCTATCTGCATATAATGACGAGATAATTATGGCGTTGCGCCAGCACCTTGTTTTCTTAGGGCGCCCGTTAATTTCGTATTAATGAATATTACTCGCGTGCTCGTTAATTATATTCTATTCTATTGCGAACGCACGCTCTGTAGGTATATAAATCTGATTACGTCGTTAATTTTATTCTAACGACGCGGTAATTCTCCCAGCCGCGGAATATGTTATTGAAATCTAGCATCGCGGAAAATATAACATCTGTTTGTTAATTATCACGTCGTTACACGCCATGGAAACCGCGTACTTTTCCCTCGTATATTCCCCGATATCGGGCTACAATCGCATTCTGCACCCGATCCAGTGACACCGCGAGGCGATCCCGCGCTAAACTCTCCGTCAGATTACGCTGCCTGTCCGCGATTTACAATATCTCACGCGACCAAGGAAATGGCCCCTCGTGCTATTCCAAGGGGTGAAGGGGGACACAGAGATGTGTCAGCCGACTGAACGCTCAGACCCTCTCGAGAACCCAAGTTCGATGACATCGCCTTTTTCGAGGCGACTCGTTGCGAGGTTCACACGGCCGTGCATTCCGTACTTTTGTCGCACTTTGCCGCGCGCGCGCGCGCGGGATACGCACTTGTCGTGTAAGCACTTGTCGCCACCCTTCCCGGCTCCATCCAGGACGACGCCGTCGTCCTCGTCGCCGACGTTGATCCCAGTCGCTCGCAGTGTGTGCCCGCCGAATGGCGCTTCCTCGGGCGGACACACGTGACACGTGCGTCCCGCATCGAGCGGACACGTGCAGGGCGCAATGTCGCCGTCGAGCGCGACGAACCCACGGTACCCTAATGGTTACGGTTACAGACCACGTCGGCGCCCGTATTTTCACTCCGTCCCGTCGCTCATCTCGAATACATCACCGCGGGCAGCGATACATTAGGCGGGGTGGGTGTGAATAACGATTGCCTCCGAGGTCTAAAGTTAATACTTTTGAAAGGGGGCGACCCCCGCGATTGGGGCCAACTGGACAGCTCGCCACGAAATGTGATCCGACTCCGAACGGAATAGTTACGAGACGAAATAAATCTATGAGATTTAAGGTCGGAAGCTCGAGCTCCGTTCCGCTATTCTGCATCGCCGGTGCGATTATTCTCATCGGAACGCCGAGCGCGGGGCTTCGAGGCCTTCGACAACCTTCTGGGAATTCGAAAACGTCCGAGTCGACGGAAGCCCCCGAGTGCGCGAGGCAAAGGAAACAATCGACCACTTGTTGCTGAAAAAGATTGTATCGAGTATTCCGCAGGAGAGTCCCGTATGGGCGAGATTAAAAAAAAAGCCGGTATACTTATAGGTATACCTTTTTTTTTCCCGCGAGCAGCCGCCATGCTCCGCCAAGTTCCGACGCTACGGCGCGGGGATCCGCCGCGGCCGATGAAACGGCCCGATACGTTTAAAGGCGCTCGCCGTTTCGTAACGGAAGTAATCACGCGGCCAAGAACAAGGATCGCTGGATTATAGACGTGGCGCACGAGAGAAGCTTTTCTTTTGTGTCACCAGTAGACCGCGGCGGCTCCCTCTCTCACGCGAGAATAAATTCGGCGGACCGTAAAGAACCGCCGCTTTCGAATCGCCTCAGTAAGCGATAAACGCCGCCCGCGATGAAAATATTTTTTTGCGCCCCCATAACCGTGTGCACTTGGTCAGCGACTGCGGAGTCGCCTGTCTCCCCGGTTGAGATGTGCCGGATGCGTTGGAACGTACCTTTTGACAATACTAGAACGATACGCTACGCGCGCGTCACCTGGCATTATCCTTATTTTTACAATTCAGGGTAGATTGTTCCATTCCCTTGATAAGTCAGTTCGATCATTTTTTTTAATTAATAATTAATACATTCGTATCAAGAAGAATATTATCGTCGCCAGTAGTTGATTAACAACAGAAAGGAAAATTATTAGACGACTTTAAACTGGCTAGGGTGGTTTACTCAATTAGGTGTTTAACTTTAACCCTTTGTCTATTTTCTAACCTTCTTTGAGTACATTTTTTCACAAACTGTCAAGTTACACGCGAGGTGAAGCATGACGCTGCGAGAAAACCAATCGGAATCGCGGAAAAGAGGCCTCGACTGTTCGATATTAACGACATTCGCGCCTCTTTTTTACAAAGGGATTTATACATATTTATTAATCGCAAATACGTGATAACGATCGTATTAACAATTTTTACGTTCACTGAAAATATATATTTCATTACACCAATTGTCCAGTGTAACGGTGTTAGCCTCTTCGGTCGAACAAGACGACGTCGACGCCTGGGTTGGCAACCAGACGCGGCGTTTTTTCGGCTTTGTTCAATCGCGGCCATATTTTTTTACCCCGAAGTTCGCGCGGAGCAGCGAGTTGAAAATCGAACCGACCGCGTTTCCGAAGCACGCGCTTTTGCAGAAGGCGGTGCTCTCGTCGAAAGTTTTCGTCCTCGATGTATACGGCAAGTTGGCTTCCGCTGAAGAGGGAGGGGGTTTCATCCTAATTGAACGACCCTCGGTCGACCGACACGCTTCGCTGGGGTGGATTTATCTCGAAGCACGTTAACACGAGTATACGAGTGGATGTGCCGAGCGCGTACAAAGCACAATCCCCGCTGCCTTTATTCCGACGGTTTCGCGCGTGTATACGTGCACACGTACACACGCGTGTCGCCGTGGATTCTCCTTTCTTTCATCGTCTCGTGGAAGTTACTTTATTAGCCGCGGGGCATCGCGCAGGTTTCGACGCAACAGTTAGCGGTCCGACCTCTCCACCATTCCGGAGGGTGCACCGTTGTCGAGCGAAGTATCTTCCGGTAGTAACTAATTTTCCTGGAGAAGTTTTCGCGAGGTATCGTACGAGTCCCCCGCGTGAGATTAGGGAAACGAGCAATGACAACGCATTTGCGCGGCTGCGCTCCTCTAAATTGAACCGTGTAAAACACCCTACGACAATTCTCCTTAGGATTTAAGATACAGGCGTACGCGCGGTCCAAATTTCACGTAACTCCCCCTCGACGACTCGATACGCTCCGAGGTTGTTAATTTGCGGAAGAATAAATTTTCTAAAACTCGTTCCAATTCCGTGCGGTGGAGCGAGAGAGAAAGAGCGCGGCCCAAACGTCCTTGCTCGAAGGGAGATGGGGAAGAGGAGAGGCGCGTTCGACACGAGGGAAGAGGTGTAGCAATGAGTCGGATGGAAAACGACCCTTCGCTACACTCGGGGGTTAGCCGCTCCTCCCGATTTCCTTCCACCCGGCGCAGCCACTTTCCCGCTTATTCAGCAATGATTCAATTCGGATGTGCTTTTTACGCCCGCCACGGCAGCGTCGGCGGCGGCGGCGGTGGCGATAGAGAAGCGTCGTCGATGGGAGGTTACCGAGCCGTGCTCCGTAACCCCGCAATGGGGAATGAAAAAGGGGGATGAAAGGTAGATAGGCTCGAGCCCGAGCGAGGGGGAAGAGAAGCGAAGGAGGCTGCCGGAGTTATCCCGCGCTGGAAACAGATTGCCTCTCCCCTCTCGCTCTTTCTCTCGCTTTCCCTCGCCGCGCTCTTTCCTTACGGAGGGCGAAAAACTACGGAGCCGGAGAGAGAGAGAGTCAACTAACCGACAAGTCGTTCTTTTAATTCAGCTCACCGCGCTTCTTTTCCGCCCGCTTCCGCGCTCGCTTTTCTCGGCGCGCCCGACCGCCGCCACCTGGCCGGATCCATCGGCCCGATAAGGAAGTCGTGACGCGGCATTTTTGCGGTGTCGTACACGAGTGAGGTCTTCACTAACGGCGGATTTTCCGCTACCACACACACACGCACACGCACACACACATACACGGGAAACGTAATTTCCCTGGCGTGATTGAACGGTACGCGTTTAGAACAAATTGCGCGCCGGGGAAACTCCGGGCGAGAGCAGCGCGACGTGGCGGAGAGCGCCAACATCTTGCAGAAACGCGGATGGTGATATACCGTGCTATCGTGCATAATACCGGGGCATTTCGGTCCGAACGAGGGTCCGACGTTCCGACTGTGTGCCGCGGGACTCGACAGGGCCCCCACACTCTTCGCCGGCGGCCAGCGCATGGAAATGAAAAAGCACTCATTCTTGAGGAACTCTAATGACGGGAGGGAGGGAACACCGGGCCGGCTACTCGCACGCTTAATACACCTCTGTTCTCGACAAAGTATATCGGGAGCCTCACGATCGGCGTAAATCAACATATACTGTACTCGCCGGCGGGGCCCCTCACGTGACCCGCCGTCGCTCACACGCACGTGAGGCACGAGCTAAAGAAACCGAAAAGAAGCGGCTGCGGGGGGAAACCATCCACGATGATAGTTTAATATTAGTGCGGTAGACGGTAACATGTCAGTCAACCTTCCGACGTTCCATGCGCCGTCGCCGCATGCCGCTTTTCAAAATCCTCGCGTGTAAGACCGATATTCATGAAGTAACGACTCCCGACATAAAATAAATAAAACCGTTTAATTCCTCGTTCCCTCCTTCATGATCGCGCTGGAGTTTCACGCTATTCGTGCATACGACTAAAAATAATTATCCGAAAGGGGAAACGCCAGGCGAGCGGCTCGGGCCGAGACGAGCGGACGGCGCGACGTTCGTGCGACCGTCGTCCTTCTTCTTTTACACGTCGTACAGAGAGGACGTACAGACGAGACGCGCGTAATGTAAACTGTAATTTAACAATTCACCGGGCCGCGGCAGATCGACGCGGCGCGCAGGGCAAAGGGACGCGATCGGCCGACGTGACGTAATACGACCGGCCCGGCGGTTTACTCTACGGCAAAAGCCATCGGTCCCACTCGGTCAGTCGCATATTAATACCTGGGACCGTGTAGCCAGAAGCGGGCAGCTGCCGGCTCGTTTGCAGCACGCGATACTCGCGCTCTCACCTGTAACGTATATCTCAACCCCCCCCCCCTCCTCTCTCTCTCGCTCTCTCGCTCTCTCTCTCTCGCTCTTTATCTCTCCGGTTCGTCGCCTCTGTCTTCGTTTAAACGTCCGGGCCGCGTACGCCCCTCTCGCCCTCTTCGCGTCCGTATCTATCGCCGAGAGAGAAGCATTCGAAATTATTATTCCCGAGTCGGCTAAAGGCCTCCGTATATATCGGCCGGTTAATGTGTGCACACAGGGTGTGCCGATATTCGAACACAACGGGCTGGGTCCCCGATCTCTCATCGGCAATGTATACACCGGCACGGCGCGGGCACACGCGTCCCCGTGAATGCACCGCTGAAAAATGAACGATCGTTAATGACATGCACTTATGGCTGGTTACGTCGCGCATTAATCAGGTGTATCCGTATATCGTTTCCGCAGCATGTATTCGTAGAAATCGTTAACTTATCGGCCGGGGCACGCGAGCGATCCCCGAGCGAGGGCCCCATGGCTTACTTTCGATAAAGCTGAAAGACTTAAATGCGCCAAGTACGCGCATCAGCAACGTCGCGATCGCTTGTACATAATCGTAGAGATACGAGGGAGCCGAGGGAAAGGAATTTGTAAAATAATACAGTTCAACTTCCACGACAGATTTTACCGAATTTTTTGCCCTCTCGCCATTCTATTTTCTTTTTTCCGCCGATGAAACGCGCTTCTCAAAGTTTCTATGCGAGGGGGGAAAACCGCGGAGGGGCATTGTGGTGTATACAGATTTGCGGCATTACCAGGCTTTTCTTGGGGCATTAGTTTGGGCATTGGGCCTTGCTGGGGCATTATAGAGATAAAATAAGATAACAAGATAAAGTAATGGCCACTGGGCATTGGTGGGCATTGGTGTACAAGATTTTGGTCAGCGGTTTCCCCCCCGTTTCTACGCTTTCCGAGTGAAATTGTTGCACCGCCGAGAAACTGAGGCGTAACGCAATATCAGAAATGTTCACGGCCTCATAATTCCCTCCGAGAGATCGCATCGCTTTTAGAGACGCATAATTATCCCCTCCTCCCATTATCGTGCGATCCACGGCATGAGTCTCCGATATTCGCACGTCGGAGTCGTCGTGATTTCGATCACGCGCGAGGCGCGCCTCGTCGGTGACGGATGATCGTTGCAGTGGTACTCTCTGGGAACATTTCAGGATATCTCATTGACAAACAATATCCGCGCGCGCGCGTTGCGAAATCGTGAACGCCGGCCCGTGCTCATCGACAATCGAGGCACGATCGCGCTTAAACGACTGATAAAAGCGTCTACGGCTATCCATCATACCGCTCTTCTCTCGTCGACCGGAACACGACTGCGTGCCTATTTCAACGTGACAATTTTCGACCGTTATCTCCTACGAGAACGAATCGCATCCGTCATTCTTTGTATGTGCTCGTAACACAGTTTTACAACTGAATAAAAACCTTCCGCGCGAATATTCTACACCTTGTTAGAAATACCGCGCTTTAATTGCACGTTAATGCGTATTCCTGTAGCAGTTTATCTACGAGAACGCGTAGATGTCCATTTTCTACGAAAGAATACAACGGCATCTTACATGCCAATTTATAAACATCGTATCCGATATTGCGACGGTGAGTTGAAGACTTAAGAAGCTTTTAGATACTTGTCTCTCTCTCTCTGCTTCCGTTCAAAATGCTAGAGAGATTCTCTCAGAATTAAATAGCTTAACATTAAATGGCTGCTTTTATTTAAAAAATTTGTTTCAGATTATTCACTGTATTCCGTTGTCGTATGCGTGTATATTCAGAATGAGCGTATTGTTCGAACTTCGGCGAAATAAATGATCGTGAACACATGTTGACAGTCTGCCTTGTAGAGATGTGCAAACTATTCAAGTTTGTACAAATCGAATTGAATCGAATCAGCTGAGAGTAGCTTCGATTAAACTTTAAATGACAATAGAATCTTGGTTCTCCCTTTTGGAATGCAATTTCCAATTGCATAGTAATTAAAATAAACTGTATTATTTTAATTACTATGCAACTGGAACAATTCAATAATTTATCTAGGATTTTTCTAATTGTTTTAGTTACTGCGACAATAAGGTATATTTTATTAGTTTTATATTAAATATTTAAATGTGCTTTTTTACCTTAAGACTAATTTATATTATATAATCGATATTATTTTGCCACATTGAAATATTCTCTTATTGTCTACGGGCTAATTTACATTTCAATGTGCGATTCGATTCGCTTCGATTCGGTTCGGTTCGAAAATGGATATTTCATTCAATTCGACATAAAAGATCCTTGATTCATACATCTCTACTGCCTTTGATAGCTGTTGACAGATTATAGTAGACGGACGCGTCTCGTTCGCCATGTTACACACACGGTTTGCAACGCGCGTAAAGACACGAGAGACTCATCGCCGCGGCAATTTTTTCGCGATCACGTAACACTCTTGTTTACGCGCGAGTGTGTATCATTTACGAGTGCAATCCGCGATCATAACGCGATAAATTGTTACGTTTCCGTTAGCGTGGAAAAGAGAGAAGGGAAGAGATTCGTTAAATCAATTTTTCTTTCGCTCCTGCCGGCCGTTGCCGGCTACGCGCAACGACAGCCGCAGTCGATCACCCTTTAGAGGCTCGCACGTAATTGGATCTCGATGTAAATTACGCAGGGCACAACCAGACGAAGGAACCTTAAGATAAGAAGAGGGGAAATTTAATTCTTACTAAAAAAATTCCCATAAATGTGTTATACAATGCTCTCCTTAGGTTTCCTCGGCGGTATTTATAAATCATAGTGAATATCGGCGGTTTCGGACGATTCGTTGAATTTCTTCGCGGTTACCTTTTCCGGTTACCATAATCGCTGTTAAGAGTTGGGAAATCGCCGCGGTGCTTGTTAAGCAATCGTCGGTTTTACCGTTGACATTGCGATTTCCTTGCTCTCACCGGTCATTTTAACGCATTCTGAGGTAATGGTCGTTCCTTGTAAAGAAGTTAATTGGTTCCTGTGACAAGCCACTATGCATACGTAAGATGCTGGCGACGTTCCTGCTTCAACGTTTTTACCGTTCGAATTAACGTTTTCTACGTACCGACTAGAATATAATGAGGCGGGGCTATTCTTAATTAGACCGTAATCGAGTATGCTAATTTCCCAAGTGACGTATTAACAAATCGTAACGTAATTCATCCGGCGCACATCCTGCATGAGCTGCGGTAAAATCATTAATTTCGCAGCCAATGTGCGTGCGATTAAAGTCAATTTTACGTTTATCGTTCGAGTCTCGAGGCGTGCTTTTAAATTAAACAACACATTTCTAACTTCACGCGCGCGTGCGAAATGGTCGCAGGCCGAACTTACTTGAACGTATACTCTCGAAAAATCAATCGGTGACAATTCACTGTTTTCAGTAACAACCAACTGGATTGACTTTTAGAGGGTAGTTGGGCTCTACCAATTTTGCAGCTTTTCATTTTCGCGATATTTCCGCGCGAGGCACACGATAGAATCGTTTATCGCAAGCCGTAAAAAGATGCGAGCCGAGAAGCAGTCTATTGAAGTGACGCCGCACGAATCCTACCGGGGTGGCTCATGTCGCCGAGCTCCTTCGTTCGCGTCGCGGACTTTTGTGTCTATCCTTGGGAATAAACGGTGGCACGTCGAGGAATAATCATCGTCAACCATCGACCGTCGCCCACGCTCCACGGCGGCGTGCATAGTTGCATACGTCGAGCGGAGAGTCAAGCCGATCCGAGGCCGAGCCGCGAGCACACGATGCACACCAATGGGTCTCGGGCCTCCCTCTCGGCGGCCGGTCGGCCGAGTCGGCTAGGTGGTGCTTCTCCGGTAATTTTAGCCGGATCTGCATATTTTAGCACGAACACTTCCGTCGATCATTATCCCCGTTCGCCGCGACTCGCCCGACCCGGCGCGTCCGATGCAACGCTGCCGCCACGACTTTGTTGCACACAATCGCTTGGCCACGGCGGAGCCGTGCACATATACACACGGGGCACCACGCGACGCTCCCGGAATCTCGTGCGATCTGCCTTATGGAAAATCGTTGCACTCTGACCTGCCGCTGCCGCGGGTGAAAGCGACCCAAGTACTCTCCTCGAGAACGTATCGCACTTCTCGCTACAAAGTGATTGTAAGTGTAATGCGACCTGAGGCGTCTTCCGCGAAAGAGGGAAGGTCTTCAAAGTTGCTCAGATTTGGATAATCTTGTCCTGCACATTTGCTTCGGACTCTATTGCAATTTTGATAATTGCGCGAACGCGACGTGTTTTCGACAGTTCGCCAAGTTGAAACGAAATAAAAAAAAAACTAAATTTTAATTGCGCCAGGCCGTAATTAACAACACCCGGCAATCGATGAGGGTAAATAATCCGGTGGCAGTTCATTACTTAGCGATGAGCCACGCACGTATACGCCATCCGTTATCGGGAAGCACGGAGAAAACCCATCCGCGACTCGCCGATCGTAATTCCGCGACGCTACACGCACGTTTTCTCCACTCGCATCCGCTATATCTCCTTGAATTATTACGTTTTAAATCAATTACCGCGCGCCGCGCGCGCACATGGCGGTCGGCCGAGGCGTAATCTTTCCCGGCAGCGGCGCCGAAAGATATTGTTACTACCGTTTTCGTAGGAGAGAAGTCTCGATCGCTCTCTAATTCTAATCGTCGTAACGCGCAATAAAGCGCAATTACAGAACGCGCGTGTTCACGCGCGTGTATCTGCGCGTCCGTGTTCCTCGTCGGGTGTATACGCGCGGCTGAACGGCGCGTCGTGCCTCGAATACCTCGCACATCCGTGTGCGCGCAGGCACACGAACGAGCTGGAGATGCTAAGGAAAGGAGGCGCGAAGAGACGAAAGGCGGCCGCAAATGAATTCCAATGAGCACTGTGTGATTTGCGTTCTTCTCTTTCTCTCTCTCTCCCCCCTCTTCCTCCATTTCGAATAAAAAAACAAGTAACTGGACTCTCGAGATTAAAAGTACAAAGGGCTATGAGAGCCAAACGTGCTTATTTGTGCGTGCCAATTATAATCAAGCCTTTTAGTGTTTTAACACGGAAAATTTCTTGCGAAACATATTACCTCAGCCAGGGTTTCAGCCACCCTTCTCTCTAGGCGGGCGTCTCACCTTCTAAGGTGCGCTCTCTTGCAGACCAAGAGATTTGTACGATTATTCGATACGAGTCCACTAGAGGATTGACTGATTTCTTTTGAATCGCACCGCGCGCGGGTGTCTCTTCCGAGAAGCGTATCGCGACGCTCGTCGAAGGTACGACCTTGTCCCCCTGCATTATGGATGCGTTATAATTGCCTATTCATTTTCCATGGGCACGTAACATCGCGGCAAACTGCTCATGCGATACCTCGTGCTTTGCACCTGATTGCGGACGCCGGAGGAAGAGCACGATCTACGGCGCGGCAGGGGAGGGAGCGAAAACTATCGTGCAGCATACGCATCACGAGGGCGACTGCGTGTTGCCGGCGCTGCGTTGATACGCCATAGGCGTAGGTTACTTGGGAAGCGTGTCCTTTGGCGTTTCCTTCCGTACGAGCTTCGCGTGAACTCATGCGATGTTCATAAGGCAAGCTATTAACCTTAGGACTCGCGTACTTTCTGATGTAACCATTAAATGCAGACGTTCTGGCGAAGGCCAATGCTTCCTGTTACCTCCAGCTTCTGCTGGCCTGTTTCTATCCTGTTTTGCGCGAGGCATGAGAATCCAATAATCGGCATCTCTTAACGTTACAAGCCGAAAAATTGAGCGAAATAATTAAGAGCTCGGGCGCGATCGTTTCCGTCTTTAATTTTAATATTTTATCGTTGCGCGCTGTCATCTTACTCGCTTGGCCGTTTTGCCTACGAGGCGTATCGCGAAATCTGTCGTGCCGCTGATGTTGCAAGGAATCCGGAGCGCATCGCGATGCTTGTAACAAGCGTGCGATACGTTTCTGTATTCATAAACAATGGATAATGGGTGTATAATGGCATCACAATTGCGATGCCGCGATAGCGACTAAATGCGTGCTTTGTAGTATTTCCGTGCAATATCGCCAGCCGTCCTTTCCCGAGCCGTTTTCCCTTTTTCTCTTCCCACGCACGCCATAATCGCCCCGCTATTGACGCCTCTCCGCGACTATTCGCCGCATCGGCCGGCATGCACGTTGCAGCGCTCGAAAACGCGCGGCCATAGACAATAAACAGCGCGGTTGCACCAGGGGGTGGGGAGGAGGGGACAAGAATGAAGGGACGATGCACGCGCGCATACATCCGTGCCAAGGGCCGCGCTTTTAACGAAAACCGCTCGACAATTAGACCCGACGAGGCCTAACAATGTCTCCACGGTACTCTGCGTCCAACCGAATCCGGTCGACCGCTCTGTCGCATTGCAATGACGCGGAAACCTCGCTTTTTCGCAACTTTCTTTAATAGAATACGCTACTACGCTATAATGCTCAGTTGCCCAAATGTTCACGAATGTTGGCCACATGATATTGAAAAATTCTTCATTACTGCAATATTATAAAATTGCAGTTTTTGCCGCTTCAACTATATTCCTTGTCACATTAATAATTTGCAATTTTTAATACACTTGAAGATCGTTCATTGTACATAAAAATAGCTAACGTGATCATCGATGTTGAGCGTCTGCGACTCTTGGCTCAGTTATCGAAATGTTCACAAATGTTGGTGGCCGCGAAATATTGAAAACTATCCGTTATTGCAATAATTTTTATCGCTTGAACTACATTCATTGTCATATTTGCTACGTTCAATATACTTGAAAATCGTTCGTTGTACAAACAACTAATATAATCATCGATCTTGAGTGTCTTACATGCGCGACTCTTTGCAATGAGCTTTTAAAAATAAAACAGCAACTGGCATAGGCGCTTTTCGCAGATATCTCCGCGTTATGTGTGGCGGTTGACACGTCCCTCTCTCGTGTGCGGGATAAAATGGAAATGCCTGGCAGCGGGCGGTATAGGGGAAACCCCGCGGATTCGACTGTTTCGAGGTGGGAGTGCGAGAACGAAAGCGAACAAGGGAAGTCATCCGGATTTGCCCCTTTGTACTACCGTCCGCACTGAAAGCAATGTTTCCTACTCTTATGCCAAAAAAGCCCCGATTTATTTCTCCGGGCGATCACGCATCGGAACGATATATATCGGCGACGATAAAATTCAGCGGTGACTGATGAAATCTTCCCTTTTTTTCCCGTCTGCACGACGTTTCCATCGGTTCGGGCGTGGTACGCGCCATGCGCGAGATGTAATACATATCTATCGACTATCATTCCGTTACCTGCAAAAATTCAGACAAGTCTTATCTATCTTGTATTAAAAATGTGTCACATTGTTACCAAATATTTCGGGCAATTATATTTAGGCATTTACATATTTAGAACGTATGCCATGGTTATTTAGAACATAGTGCACGAAAATTAAACTTTTTTTATCTAATTTGATTTGCCACAGTTTCCCGAGTCGAAATTTTGGCCCTATGTTGAACCTTCAATTCTATTATACAGTAGGACCTAAGACAGTAAAAGAGGTCGAACTGCAAGTACAAAATTTACTCCTACTTTAAAACCGACAGTGTCGGAAGTTTCTACGTTTGTCAATTTAGCATTAAAGCAGGTTCTTTTAAGCAGGAGCTAAAGTAAATTTTTAGAAGTAAAGATTCAAGGGAGGAGTAAAAAATATAACGTCACCAAAGTAGGTTATTGCTGGTCTATGTAGGTGTATAGATCAGCGAGGTAGGTGTAGATTATCCTTAAAAGTGGCAAATTAGTACAAAAATTTCGACTCGGGTTATCGGTCTTTTATAACAGATCGATTGGGAATTTTTAAACTGCTACGGGATATTTTTTCACTCCACCGCGGGCTGTAGAATCTGCCCGCGCGAACAAAAGAAGAAGAGGTCCGCCGAGCGAGTGAGAGGGAGACGCGGAGGAGCGCCGTTGAGCGCCGCAGTTTATTTCGGTCGGGTTAATTAGTGTTGCCTCGCGAGGTTTACGGTTGACATTTCGTTGGTCGTTCGTTCGTCGTTCCACGGGGGGGTGGGGGGTGGGGGGAGGAGGAGAACGGGAACGAAGAAGGTGAGGAGAAGGACGGACAGGAGGTCTCGGGGAGGGGATCGGCTTTTTTTACGGCAACATTCTGGTCGGCCATACCGAAGAGGAAGACGAAGTCGGCGCAGAAGTAGTATGGAAGAGGAAAACGGACGAGGGAACAAGGACGTTCCGACCAATAAAACTGCGGTGCTCCTCGAAGGTATCCCGAAGGCGCCGGGGCAGTCTGGACCTCCCCTTATTAGCTTCCTTCTTCCTTAGTGTGTCCGAGCTCGCCTCAGAAACCTACGTAACAATCTTTTGTTTTATTCCGCGGTGTAAATCGGCGCCGTTCGACGGCACTCGAATTAGACTTTTATAATTCGACCGCGGTGTGGAACCGATGATTTGCTTTTGGCGGGCCGGACAGAACCTGCGGCGGGAAAATCTCATAAAGTAGTCGTAAAAGCTAACCAAAGTATTACGACAGTATAATGAAATAAGTTCGATGAGTAGAGTTGAAAGGAGAGGCATGGACTTGACAAAAAGTAAAATGTAATAAGTTTCTCTTGATTTTTTTTCGTAAAACAGCTTTGCAGTATTTGTTGTTGAAAATGAGAAAAACTCAAAACTTATTAAAAAACGTGGTGCCGACCTAACTAAGTCGATGTTGAGATAAACGAGCGTTCCTTTGAAGAACGAGGGTAAGTTAGGAGGAAGATAGACGGGGTGGTTTGGCGCCTTATTAAGCATTCTCTTATCGCTGGAGACGGGTCGAGTGGACACGGCCGTTTAACTTTTACTCGGCCTGCGAATAAGTAATGGAACACACTAACCAGCGAGATAGGACATTCCCTTTTTCCAAAGGTAGAAACCTTTGCCATATCCTTGTTCGCATGTGAACAAAAGATAACGAAATAGTACAAAATAGAGTTTGTCCTTTTCTACGGGAACCTCCACCCCACTGCTGAAATAAAGGCAAACGCTCGGTCTAGATATATTATATGTATGGCCATACCAGACTCGACAAAACTTGACGGCTGTAAACATAAAACGACCCTGCGCAGTTTGACCAAATATTCCGGAGATTTACAACTGCCGTTGTCCGATTAGAAGTTTGACTTGTAAATACAAAAATGTAACGTATTCTTTCGTGCATAGCGATGTTAAATCCATTAAGACCCTTTTTCCTCCGTTTTAACATTTGTCCAAATGTCGAAAATAACGTCGCAATGACAGCGCGATTGCGATCTGCAAAATAATCGGACTATGTAAAATTTTGCGGCAGATAGCCTTCTGTTCCCGTGATATTATTACTTTTGTCCGTGAATCGCGCTTGACAGTACAACGGGGCGAGTGTAACAATAAAAACTGACGAACCGCGAGTACTGTTTTACCCCCGTAATCATAAATGTTACGTCCAACGGCGAAACACAAATGGACATTCAACAATCCGAGTGATATTTTCACATCGCGCGCCAGCTGCCGCCACATTTCATTTTGTCACCACCGCATTCGTCACGTAATTCTTCTCGTTTAATTATTCGACGTCCGTCACGGCGAGCGACAACGTAGACAATATCGCGTTGCATGCTATGCAAAATCCGAAATCTTTTATTCCCTGATAAAATATCTCTCGTTACATCCCTTTATAAACCTATTAAAATAAAATCTCGTCACGATAAATTTGCGAAACTATAAACTTGCGATTCTATAAAGTGTCAATTCCAATAGGAAAAAAAAAGTACTCTGCAACGTCAATTAATTTGAATTATTTCTCATTCATATATTCGAATCACTTAATTATATCACGTTCACGTAACAAATTTTCATGCACATAAATTATAACGTACACATCGATACTACAGCCTCATTAACGAATATTTGTTTAGCGAATACAATGTTTGGCATTTACAAGGGAATTTGGTATGTTAACATGAAACGAAAGGACAGAACATTCGGTGTTGAATGTGCGGTGAAAACGCGATGTTTTGTGAGTCTCTTGTTTGGTGTGCGAACGTGATGGTCCCCAGAGAATGAGAGGGATTAAGCGAATTATTGTGTGGTTTCGACGTCGCATGTGACTTTGAAGGAAATTATAGCACCAGCTACGTCTCCACTATCGTAACAATCGTGACGGTTTTAGGACATGGTTTTCTTAGATGTTCGCATTATACGACTGACCATCAGTTCGTTATAAGGGTGCGATCGGCAGGTCACCAGGTTTACGCGGAACAATAAATCATCCCAAGGGTCCCATGGCCGTTTCCTCGAGGAACCTCAGGATACAGGTACAAGGTCCTCAAAAGGATGTTTATCTCTCGAAGACCTCGTCAACCTGTCGGCTAATCCTATTAGCGGCGGTAGATCTTGTTGCATCGCAACTACCATTTTCTCGTTGTCCCCCGACGGTTCGTCGAGCCGTTCATCCCTTCGTCCCTGTTCTCTAGACATTCGTATTTTCAGAAAAACGAAATTTCAAAGAACCATGTTTAGCACTGTTCTGTTTGCCACAAACACCGTCCTCTGTCGTTATATCAAATATTTTCGTCACTGATCATGTTCTGTCACTAGAATGTGTTCAAAATAAATAATAATAATTGATCGACCGATCGACAATAAATCACTATCTTATGTGGACAGTGAATGAATAGTAAAAATAATTACCAGTGCCAAGATTTTTATTTAAGATAATATTTCTTGGGTGCAATTTAACGATTCAATAAATTGCATAGTTTCTTCTTGAAGAAAATTCTTATATGTACAGGCACACATAAACATAAATCTTTCACCCTGATTTAGCGAATAAATGTTTCGTCCGCAGTTAGTGGTTTCGGCTCAATGGTACAATTTAGTAACCCGTGAAATTATTCCAAGTAACACATCACGGGGTGAATCCCATGACTAATCTGCTTGATGTTTCTCGAGAAATTTTCGACGATATGACAATGTGCGGGTCAGAACAAATCTACCCATAGTATTACCAGCATGGTATTGGTGCTAAAAAGAAACCTACAATATTACTTCACGCGATAATTTTATTTTACGATTATGCAAAATATCCTTAGCCGTGTTACTAATATCCCATTGTGAAAATTTCGAATTTGCAAATGTTCCACGGATGAAATATGTTATTTATAATATGAAACCAACTTCCGAAAATTAAATCAACAAACGTGAAAATTGTCTACTAATAATAGTGTAAATTTTATCTAATAATAAAAATTAATAGCGAGAGGGAGATCCAGGTTCAAACCCTGGCCGAGGTAAATTTTTCGCAATGACTTTAAAAATACAAATCATTTAGACACTAATAACCGTCCTAGCTCTTATATCCTTTGTTACTTCGTATCTGTGATTTCACATCGGAGCCTTATGAATTTTATTTGTTAAATTACATTATTGAATATTGAAAAATAATTGAAATTCAACAACGCTACTATTATAAGTGATTTTATTCAATGAAACTTTTGGGAAAAATGACTAATCCTAAGGTACAAGATAGTCCGTTTTACATTGAGATTAAACGGGCTCAGTCATATTGGCATTTCGCGAGAGGTTTCGCAATCTTTGCTTCGTGGTACTTTGCAATCTTGTGAACCGGACAATAGGTGCGAAAGTAGTCCGCTCTCCTCGCAAGGGCGACGCATGGGCGGGACGGGTAAGGAAGAGGGTGGTGGAGGAGGAGGAGGAGGAGGAGGAGGAGGAATGTGGATTTATTTAAGTCTCTTGCCGTTGGGTTGACAAGAGTAGAGCCGCGTAAACATACTCGTTTCTCCTTGTTCAGTCGTGGCCGTGCAACGTCCCGTGGCGAAGCAAGGCGTCGCGACGCGGCTCGCTAGACCGTTCGCTCGCTGGTGGTTCCCCGGCGGTGAATAGAGGGGCCGAAGGGCGTCGGGATGTCGGTGGGCACGTTCAAAAAACACCACCGCCCGCGCGCGGAGTGCTCGCGGCCAATCGCGGACAATCGGAGGATCCGTGGAGCCCGCCCCTAGGCCGACGCGCTATCTCGCGATTGCTCCGTTTCGTCCGAGTCCCCGCCCATGACGCCTGGTGGGAGTAGCGTTGCTTTCGGTTTTCCTCGCCAGAGGGGGAGCCGTGACAGAGCGGAGTGGAGAAGTCCGCTGAAGTGGTGTGAGTGGTGCCGAGTCAGTCGCAGACTGGAGTGCCCTGTGAGAGCAGGGGACGGACCGAACGAACGAACGAACTGTGAGCTCTCTATATCTAACCGGTCGTGACGCTCCGCTTTCGCTCGCCTCTCTTATCCGAATGTCCGTCCCGCTTCTTCGGTGTCGTCATCTTGATACCGCTATCACGTTCCGGTGCTGCGTCCCGTGTCAGCTGTTTTCATGACGCGACGTGTCGCGAGTCGCGAACCGTTCCGTGTCGCAGCGAGGAGAAGAAGAGTCGTCCTCGGTCCCGCGCGTCTACGCTGACCACGTACGCTCTCCTCGCTCCACCTTGGGCAGCATCCAACCAGCGGGGAACTCAGGATTGAAGTGCGCGTAATCCGTGAAGCGGCGCGATGACGCTCCGTTGACTAGTCGCGTGGCCGAAGAGGAAAACGGGCGATCATGAGGCCGACCACGGCCGCCCGGGACTTCGGGCCAGCCTGATGGCACTTCTCGCCGGCGAACGTTCGTCGCGCTCCGTCGTCCCGTATGTCGCTCCGATATTACCGCGCGTAGAAACTCAGTGAGAGAGCGAGAGAGAGCGAGAGAGCGAGAGAGCGAGAGAGAGAGAGAGAGAGAGGGAGAGAGAGAGAAAGAGAGAGAGAGAAAGAGAGGGAGAGAGAGGGAGAGAAAGAAAGAGAGAGAGGGGGAGTGTAGTGCGTGCAGATGCGTTTGTGTCCCGATCCTCCCGCAATATATCCGGAGAGAAAAAGACGAAGAACTGCACGCAGTCTCAACGCTCGTAGACTCTAGACATGTCAGCGTACGCGCAATTCGGATACTCGTATTCGTCGGCGTCGCAGGTAAGTCATTAGAGGTGTAGCAAGTAATCATACAGAAATCGCTTATCGCGAAAAATAAAGAGGAAGTAAATAAAAAGTACGCCATCTCGTCTTCCGCGGCATTTCAAGTTCACTGCATTTACACGTGACGCATCGTTCGGTGGACAAATCCAACGTATTCACTTGGGGCGATTTAACAAGTATACAGCCAAGGACATTGATCTCGCGTGTTTGTCAATGAAAAAATTCCAGCTTATTGTCACCAGAAATATCGCTACCTATTTTCATTGTAATATCCGCAGGCGCAACTTCGCATCCTACATTTATCGCGCGTAACGCCGTCGCGTAATCGCGCATTTTTACGTAAGTAACTTACCGCACGACGAGATCTTGACTGGAATGAGAACCGTTCCGGGCGGGTTCAAAGAAGCGGAATTCCACGACCGGTCGTTGCCAATAATAGCGCACAATTAACATTCGCGCGAGTTCGCTCGAAGAAAGCGAGCTCGCCTAGAGGCGCACCTGCCTTCCCGCGTAAGCAGCGGACTAGAGCGAACGAGCTCCTAGAACGAACTTGGAGCTCAGCGACGGCCGTCGCTCAAGAGCGTGACGCGTCGAGGAAAAGGGCCGCATTCTAATGTCCATTTAGTGCAAATGTAATTCCGCCCGAAGTGCCTGATCTCCCTGATGCGGGGATCAATGCCAATGTAAGGAGAGAACTCGCTGGTTAACAAAACAGTGCCGTGGAGTAATCATCCAGCGTTAAATATGCAACGAGCAAATACAATACCAGAGAATCTCCCCATAAAATATATAAGCTCCAATTTATTAGCTCCCCACGGTGTTGAATCCCGCGTGGAAAAAATGACCCACGATTAACCAGCTAATCGATACTCGAGTAAATAATTCCGGCGCATTGGCTGTCCATAGAAGACAAAAAAGTAACAACAAATAGAAAAAGCTTGTGTAAACAAACAAATAGAAAAAGCGTGTATAGACGATATCACTTTAAGAGAGCATATATTAGTAATCTTTGTGGAGTAATTTAAGTACATCGACGAATCACTTATCCGAGAGAATTAATTAATTGTCCAGCAATATTTTCGCGGAGGAGAGCCTGCGCAAAAGCGAGCTTCTTGCAATCACTTGTTCGAGAGCGGTGATGCCAATATCTTTTTCCACGTCGGCATCCCCAATCTTGTGAGAGCGCGGCGCGCTTCGGATGATCGACGCGCGCCTCTGGACTTTCTGAACGGAATAGTAATTAAAGAGTCGCACGCCTGCACCGCCGCGTGACGCTTACTTAATCAACGCGTTACTTAACGCGCGCTTTCTTTCTTCGCGACACACGCGCAAAAATTGGAGGGTCAAACGGACGAGGTGAAATTGAAATAGAAATTTCATTTTTCAATGAATAATCTCGCACGGATCGATATGTTAATATTGGCGCGATGAACAGGACATTTTGCATTTCCGTTGGATTACGCTGGTAATCGCTGACTGCGAATGCGCAGAAGTGGCAGGAGAGCGTCAACTTGCGAGATGTGACCAAAAAATGATTAAACAATAGAAGTAAATACTTGTTTGCCGAGTGAAAGCAAGTTCTGACGTTAAATAACACAACTTCTTTCTATCGCGCTAATTGGATTTATTTTACCTACTTTTTTATTATCTACTTTTCGTATAAAAATATACGAATAATCCGAGGGGGCTGGCCAAATTTTGTACACCAATGCCCACTAATGTCCAGTGGGCATTACTTAATCTTATTATCTTATTCTATCTTTATAATGCCCCAGCAAGGCCTAATGCCCAAATTAATGCCCCAAAAATGCCTGGTAATGCCCAGTAATGCCGCAAACCTGTACACCACAATGCCCTCAGCGGTTTCCCCCCTAGGAATAATCTAAATATAATTTTAATACGCGCACTATGTCAAGAATAGATATCGGCGAGTCAGACAGTAAGTGTTATAAACCATCTATAATTTTATCGTTAACTACCTTTCCACGGAGCAGTATCGATGTAAAAGAATCTCTAATATGTATGTATGACCTATTGCGCATTCGCCATTGTACTCGTGATCGATGATACGTAGAAAAAGATCGCTGAGTAACAAGTCCCGCCATGAATAATCGTTCAAGAATACGGCAAGAAAACAACGCATGTTTCGAAAAGCTTACATGAAAAAATACCGCAAGATACTACAATGCTCGCATACATTCATGTTTGCGGCAATCGCTTGGGGACACAATATTAAAATACACTGCTGAATATGCGGGGTAACATTAATGTTAACAAAACGTCGGACGATACGGCATTATAAAGACGTATTATGTGTCAGTTGTCGAGTTAAATTAGATAGGCGGTAATTAAGATTCTAGTGGGCGGTGCGCGATGAATATTCAGCCGAGTGTTTTGTTCCATTTTGAGTTTTTCCCCCGATTTCACGCATCAAAATTTTGCCAGAGGATTTATCACTCGAACGATTTTACTGGCGATTTCATTGCCATTTAATTGCGTAGAATTAAACACGAGGCCAAAAATAATTTGAGTTGCAAGCCGAATGCTGTCATCAAATACCACGGAGAAATTGTAATAATTACATTTAATAAATCGGCATTTTGAGTGACAAAAACGTTGAACTCGAGACTCCTTTGGTGCGGTAGAGAGACGTAAAAGAATTAAAAAATTGCGATGAAGGACGGCTGGAGGGATGTTCACGAAAAGATTCTCAACCGCGAACTCTCGTCGCGGCACTCGGAAGGAAGCGCGCGACTTCTCGCGGACATCCTGTTATGGATCATAATCTCGCGTCTCGTAAACGGGACGCTCGATGGTTATAGAAGCGCGGCGCGGCGCTATATCTCTGCTACGTTCTTCAAAAGAGGAGGAGGAGGGAAATAAATAATGCTCGATAAAAGTGGCGCGCGCACAAAGCGCACCGAGGATCGCGCAGGTGCGGCCTGCGTTCGACTCTCTTGGCAATAATACGGGTAGGTCTGCCCGCATCGGTCCGCTGCAGCCGCGGAAGATCCGCGTTGCAACGCAGAGAGTTGCAAATTGCATTATTCGCCGCAACGTTGTTGAATTATATACGCGTACGCCGAGACTCACGTATTCCGGGCGCGCGATGCGCACCTCCGCCACTTCCCGGGGGAACGAAAAAAAAAAATATCGCATCGTGGCCTCCTATCTGCCGTAACGAGCTAAGAATTTGCATAATCGCGCTGATGAGCAGCGGTGCCTGCACTTCATAAACACCGTTCCTGATTGATTCATTGGGACGTGAAGTAATTTGTGGAGAAACTTCGTCCGCCATGATATTTCGATGTAGCTCGCACCGCGTTATTGCGATACGTACATCGTGCGCTTTCGATATCCCGTGGTAAGATTAGCGAAGTCATGACTTCGTTAGGCCCGGTGTTTCATTTTCTGGGTAATTGTTAACCGGAGGTTAGTCGATGCTCTGCCTCTTCTTAGATAATAACATAGAAAAAGATGGAGAGTCGACTAACTTCTGGTTAACCAGAAAATGAAAAACCGGGTCTTACCCGAGTTGAAATTCTGGTATATTGACACTTTTAAGGATAATCTACACCCACTTAGCTGATCTATAGACCTACATAGACCGGCAATAACCTACTTTGATGGCATTATATTTTTTTACTCCTCCCTTGAATCTTCAATTCTAAATATTTACTTTAGCTTCTACTTAAAAGGATCTATTTTAATGCTAAATTGGGAAAAGTAGAAATTTCCGACACTGTCGGTTTTAAAGTAGGAGTAAATTTTGTACCTGCAGTTCGACTTCTTTCACTGTCTTGGATCCTACTATATAATAGAATTAAAGGTTTAACATAGGGCCAAAATTTCGAGTTGGGTATTTGGACACTTTTAAGGATAATTTACACCTACTTAGCTGATCTATACACCTATACATAGACCAGCAATAACTTACTTTGATATTATATTTTTTTACTCCTCCCTTGAACCTTTAATTCTAAAAATGTACTTTAGCTCCTACTTAAAAGGACTTACTTTAATGCTAAATTGGGAAAAGTATAAATTTCCGACACTGTCGGTTTGAAAGTAGGAGTAAATTTTGTACCTGCAGTTCGACCTCTTTTACTGTCTTGGGTCCTACTATATAATAGAGTTAAGGGTTCGACGTAGGGCCAATTTCGACTGGGGTAGAGTTGCGTCATTGAACGCTACAACTTAAACAACACCCTCGCTTCGATCTCTCGAAATGATTTTTAATTACACGCTGGTCGTTAACTCGTTAATTTTTTTGCTCCGCGGCAAAGTATCCCAAAGTACAATAGGAATATTCGGGAAAGTTTCCGCCCCTCGAATTAAGTTGTTAATATGAAATTAAATGTGGGCCAGAACGTCACGGCGATGAGCCGCTCATTTAATCGCAATCTACAACGCCCAAATGAAGTAAGAGATCCGGCTGCGGCGATTGTACCGTTGGAAACTTCAACGAATGATTAACATGTATATACGAGTAGCAATTATGTATAATTATCTAAATGGCGTTACGAAATTTGTCATGGTTTGCGAACGCGAACGCTGCAAGTCCGTGCCACGAGATAATAACTATCTTGTGCCAATGATTTCTAAGCATATGCGATAATTGATGTTTATACTCTACTTATAACACGACCTGCCGTAGATAAAACGGGACGAATCGTAAAATCTACAATTGTAATTTTAATTAATTCGACAGGTTTGATTAACTAATGCTCGCTAGTGATTTCTTGTCCCTTACATCACAAGCACGTCTACATATAATATATTGTAATACAACCAAGCGTATTTAATATTGTCGTGACATATATGTATATTATGCAACATTCAACGTCACTCGGTCGCATGAATGATCGTAAGCAATCTACATTGATATTATTCATTTCACGGTCGTTCAATCCTTATAGAATGATCATAATTAAAACATAAGGACAAAGAAGTAAAAATCCCGAGGGTTTCATTCACGATATTCATTCGGCCTCCGACAGTTTCTTCCCTCCGCGGGGATCGGACGCCGCGCGTCTCTGTACTCTAATGATCGCGCGTACCAAAAGGGTTAAACTTTCGAGCACTCGACGCTACCGCGTCCCGTCATTCAACACCCTCGCTCTATCTACGCTCGAGCATCGTGCTCTCTGTTCGCTAACAATAAGTTACACTACCGTGATGGCAATAATGGGAATCGTGCAACGCGGTATATCGTGCTCCGCGGCATATAATTACGAGCGTCGACACGGAAGCACCTCGGTATCCGCGATATCGATTTTCAGGATCGTAGCCTGCACATTTTCTCTCTCTCTCTCCTCCCCCCCCCCCCTCTCTCTCTCTCTCTCTCTTCGTCTGTCTCGCTTTCATTCACGCCGCCCACTTTTTGCACTGTTCGCGGCCATTGTTATCGCGAGGGAATCGACGCGAGCTCTTGGCAGAGGAGTGACGCGAGAGATCGACGAGCTTGGCTCAGCTCTGCGAATGCGAGCGCTTCGCTAATCCTCGCCACTCCTCTTCATGAACCGGTAATTAGACGATATCCGAGTATTGAGAAGTCGTTACGACGCAACGATGACGAGTGGGGGAGGCGCGCGAGTTGAAACAGATTTAATTAAGGGAATAATTAATGGAGAAAAAAAGCGGTGGAAACAGCTTAAAGGATACATATGTTACGTTACATATGTATTCAGCTTTTCTGCACTGTGCTACACGGGTATTTTTTTCTCGGTCATTATTTATCGATTAATTATAATTTATTAAGGATACACCGTCGATTCGCGTGGAACTTTTATTCCCAATAGCGCGTACCTTTAATGATATACAAATTGCCGCGCCCGTGTAATTACAGAGTAAAACTACAACTTTGTTGGTCGGCTCCGCATCGGTTACAATAATGCCCGGCGAGATATTAGCCTTTCATTTTATGCTCTTCTCACGATCGCATGTCTGAAAAGAGAATTTCGTGGCCCCGCTCACTTCGTTAACTCGCATTATTATGCCGTCGTTATCCGGTTATACTTTGTTATTACGCGCTGTTTATCTCGTATCACGCGGGATTTGGCAGCGGCATGAAAACACCGTCGCCCGATGATTGACGGAATCGGCAATTACGCCACAAATTCTCGCACGTACTTGCCGAACGGTCTCGGTTGTGTGTCTCGCCTTTACACGCACGTCGCGCGGAAACCGGTTGCCGGTTTAAAGGTGCACGTGTCTCATCCGCATAGGAACGGCCTCGTTTCGCGCGCGCGCGCGCGCGCGAATTCATCACTCTCCTTTTTTTCGCGAGTTTCGGGAGGGTCCGACAGGACGGAAATCGGCGATCGAACCGAGAGAGGAGCGCGGCTCCTCTGGAGGAACGCACGTGAAAAGGAAATTGCTCGCCGTTAGCGCTGGTCTACAATACGTGGAGTAAGCGTGGAGTAAGGAGTAAGGGAGAGCCCTAACTTGTAGCTTTTGGTGTAAGGAAGCTGAAATACGGGCATAATTTTTAAAATATTTGTAACACTGATTGATGGCATTCTGATTCACCGAGAGTAAGCCTAAGAGCTGAAGTAGGAGTAAGAAATAAAATGGATTTATTTCCTTACTCCTACTCCTTACTCCAGCTTACTCCATGTATTGTAGACCAGCCTT
>NW_011967096.1:193258-241288 GCF_000949405.1 Vollenhovia emeryi
TTTACATTGCACGGCGTAGGGTTGTCCTTAGTTTTAATTTTGCTAAAAATTCCACGGCGAGTAAATATTATTTAGGGCCATTAGGAATGGGAGGGAGGGGGGGGGGGGGGAGAGAGTCTGCGGTTCGTCATAAGTTTTGCGAAACGCCCGGGCGACGTTCGACGTACCCTCCGTCGATTTAATTCCAGCGGGCTGAAGCAGCTCGTAAGAATTTCCCCCGGCGTCGATAAACGCTTCAACGAGCCGCGTAAAAATACCTCGAGTCGTCCGCGGTACTCGACGTTCGCGCCTTCTTAACGTCGAGTTACCGCCGCTTTAACAGAGTCTTTAACGCTTCAAATAGATCTCGCCGCCCTCCGACAGACGTCCTCCTCCGCGCGCGGTGACGTTTTTAAAGCCACGCTCGCGGAACTCTCCTCTCGTTGTCTGTCGCGTCTCTCTCGGAGACGGACGTAATTAACGTGAAACTGCCGCGTCCGCGTTCGCGCCCGTTTAATGCCCGCGACTCGTCACGACGCCTCTCTCCGCACGGCATATTGAGTTCGCTAATTAACAATTCGTCCGAATTTGTAAATCCTTTTATTATCCGTCACCTGTCGCATTAGGCGTCGTCTAATTAAATTCCCTAGACACGTTGTATCGGAATTTTCTCCGTACCTCTCCATACTTCTCGCTTGTAAATTTGATACATTTCGAGTCACCCGATACAGCTGTATACGAGGGGAGATAGAAAAGGAGTAATTAATTATGTCAATAGGCGATTTTAAGTCCCCCCCCTTTTCTTTTTTGCGATGTCGCTTCTCGCGACTCTGCGGATTTCCCGAGGGGTAAACCGCTGAGAGCATTGTGGTGTACAGATTTCGGGCATTACTATAGGCATTTTTTGAGGACATTTTTGGGGCATAAGTGGGCGTTATTTGGCGCCGCTGGGGCATTCTAAAGAATGTATACAGATAAGAGACATAAAACAAGATAAAATAAGATAAAAAATACCTTTAACAAGATAAAAAAGATAATACGATAGAGTAATGCCCAGGCATTAGTAAGCATTGGTGTACTTGACTTTGGTCAGCGGTTTACCCCTCGAGATTTCCCGATGAGGAGAGGAAGCGAAATCGCATACCGTTCTGTTAAATTTTCATTGAAGACCTCTTCTGTCTGCACGTTATAAAAGTATCGCCCATGGTGGCTAATTTGTCGAGAGAGCAAGGGGGCCCGTAATGCCGTTGTCGTACAAGAGATCCAAGGTGAAGAGGACGAAGGGAGAGTCAAGATTCTTGCCCGCTTTCGTGATGGTTGTGATTCCGGTGAAGAGAAAAAGATACATGGCGTGACATGCGAGAGAGAAGAAGAGACGCCGCGGCGTGAGGAAGAAGTGGTCTCTGAGGAAAGGAAGGCGAGCAGAAAAGAGATAAGCCGCGCGACTCAACCTTTCCTGTCGCCATCTTTTCAGTATAAACTGCATCCACGTAATTGATGGCTGCCAGTCCGTCGTAATAAATTTACGAACATTCATCTTTGAAGAACATAACTGAAAATAATATGATTCGTGCCAACGTTGCTTGGACATTGGTTGGAGGACATAAAACTAAAATTACTAATGAATTCATCTCGAGTGAAGGAGGAGACGCAACTTTTCATTTACCGTAATCTTGTGTCGCAATTCATTGTCAGATTAGGTAAACGTTCGAGTAGTCGGCTCGATGTTACGATGTTGTACGTGATGACTTCTCGCGAACGATGTCGGCGTATGATTAACCCTAAATACTATACGGTTTCACTCGGACGGATGTAATCCTGTTTATACAGGCCGGCCATAATGATACGCACACAAGATCCGTTTCTTGGGGGATTTCGGCTTCTTCGGGCTCTTTCAGCCCCCTCCGCTCGCACGTGTGAACGTTCGTACGTGTGCTCACAGTCCCACAGAGGCGCAGCGACGAGATTTTTATACACTGATGAATATAGAATGATCAAACGCGAGGAAAATGGAGTACAAGTACACTCGGAACAATGTCCGATTAAATATCATCGGATAATCCGGTTACATAATAACAAACGGATACACCCGATTAAATTGTATATCTGATGAAAAAGTGGTCGGTTTTTCAATCGAATTTCATCGGTAACTGCATTTTCATCGGACGTATCCATAATTTAGTCGGAAAACGTAATCGGGGAAAATTAACCGTCGGAAACACTACTTCATTGGTTTATCCGATGACAATTTTTCTCAGTGTAAACTTTCAATAAGCGTGCAAATTAATTAACAAGGAAACAGTTCGCGCGTGATATACCTTATTGCAAGATTTTTCACTGCACGGTATGAGCCGAGGGGTAAGCCGCTGAACAAATCATGTACACCGATGCCTACACTGAAAAAAATTTCTGGTTGAATATGGACGAATCAGATAATTCCTTTAGGATTTACCAGAATTCCTTTAGGATTTACCAGAATTTCTGTAGGATTACAGGAATTCTGGTAAATCCTAAAGGAATTATCTGATTCGTCCATATTCAACCAGAAATTTTTTTCAGTGTACTAAATGCCCGGTGGGCATTATTCTGTTTTCTAACGTTGACGCCAAGACACATTGTACAACGAAATTTCTCACTTCCAACTTAATTTTCGCATCTCTAATCTGACGAGTCTTACATTTGTAGGCACTCATGTAAGTATTACTGGCCGAAACATTGTGTTTTATTATAATAAAGAATTGCCAAGGTCGTTTCCATACTTATTAATATTCTTGAGTTTTTGACTGGCATCACTAAGCTGCTATTTAATCTTATTTATCATGTTTTATCTTATTTTATCTCTATAATGCCCAAACTAATGCCCGAAAATGCCTAGTAACGCCCAGTAATGCCGCAAATCTGTACACCACAATACCCTCAGCGGTTCACCCCTCGGCATGAGCATAACGAAATAAGGACGATTGAAATTACTTCACGAATTGTGTCACCCTGTCGCTACAAAGATCGCTGCTTAAGTTGTACACGGTGAAAGTTGCAAGCGAACACTTTCTATCTTCACAAAGTGACGAATCTTGTCAATTTCGCAAGGTCTAGATTAACATTGGTGGAGTATCTCTCGATTAATCGTCGCGATAGGCGACACTGACTTATTATTCTTATAAGATGCCGCACATTTCTGGTATATCCTTTTCTCTTTTGCGATAATGAAGTTTACATCGATCGTGCGGTGATAATAATTGAGCCGATTCAAGCACGATTTAAATTAGAAGATGATCAAATAGAAGGACAAGAAATGTTTCGCACTTCTCATCGAGAAATGTAAAATTTATCGGGACTGCCGATCTCACGTCTGTTTTCCAAATGTAATGTACTTACGACAGAGTTTCCCCTGTGCGTGTTGGATCGTCCGACATTAAAGTTTGAGGAAAATTGAATGTATCAACGATTACTCGCTATTAACCGTCATTTACGGACTCCAGGAAACTTTGGCGACATAACTTTCCACAAGTAAAATTAATGCTAGATCGCGGCCAAGCGGGACGGTGTAATGCGCGCCGTTCAAGAAATCATGCCGATAATAGCGGCCATTTTGCCGAACAACGTCAAATAAGCGAGCTTTCGCCACCCGTATCTTTTTTCATGAGTAGAAACCTACTTGAGCAGCGATACCATTATACAAAACCGCAAATATCAAGCGGTAGAGGAATCTAGGCATTCTAAACCTTTTTCGCGGACGTCATTACACAAACCACAAATATCAAGCAATAAAAGAATCCACGCGTTCTTGCTTTCTAAGCATTCTTGCGGAGACAAATACCTGTACGACAGTGCGCTCACTTGTCTATAAAATACGAACTTGACGAACTTGGAGTCATTTCTCTCCATGCGTCAGCGACCGTTTAAAAAAAAAAAAGGGATAGGCCAGATACGCAGAGAGGAGGAAATTCTCACGATGCTCGTATCAGGATTCGCACAGAATCCGACACGTTCGGTTACTCGGGGGGGTTGCCTCGCCGACGAGCGCGTCGCGAAAAGATCGGCGACAAGGTGGAGCACGAGAATCGGAGGCGGGATAGGACCATATCACGGCGACTCTTCCTGCGCCACGAGATCCGAAGGGTCTTCGCGCCGGCGGCTGCCGCGGGGGTGAAAGTGGGGTCTTAAAAGGTTCCGGTGGGAAACCCAGCAGGGCGTGAATGGCTCCAGACACGCTGGAGGTGCCCGGAACGTTTCGTTAGAGGCGAGGAGAAAAAGAGCGGGACAGAGAGAGAGAGAAGGCCGTGGAAGCCGGGGAGGCTCCGAGCGCACATGCACACGCGCACACACGTGTCGCGTGTTGTTATGCGTGAACGGGACACACGTGCGCCCGCCCGTCCGCGCGCGAGCGCGCGCGGGCGCCCAGCAATGTCCTCCGAGTCCGCCGCCACACCACCGTTACACCACCACCACCGTTATACCACCACGACGAGAGTGCGCGGGGTCTTTGTTCACGAAAGTTGGGTTTACCTCGTTCTTTCGGTGCGGATCCCGCGACGCGACGCGACGCGACGCGCCGTCCCTTCGCCCTTCTATTTTTGCAACGGCGCGGGCTCCCGTGATATTTCTTGTGAAAATACGCGAGCGTATTGACGCACGCTCGCGAAAAATCGATGAGCGCGAGATAGTAAACAGCGCGAGGCGGAAATGGCTCGGTGTTGCGGAAGCGACTCCTCGAATTTTCTCACGAAGATGGTTATGTAGATGGTTCATTGTAGATCGAGATAATTATGCAAATGGTTGAAACCGCGTAATTCGAGGCATAAACAAGACAGCTGAATACCACATCGGGCGTCTTTGTAAATTCTCCGTACGCTTCTCGAGACAAAATGACTGCACGCAACTGCTCAACGGTCTACATTATCGTGAAACGAAAAAGCGAGTGAACGGGAGGAGGATCGAAGCGAATCGTCCCCGTGGCGTTGCTTAACGACCGAGGGACACTTTTGTATTTCGTCGTACGAGAAACGACCGAGGCGCGTACCAGTCCGGTATATATAAAAACTTGGCCGCGCGAGTCGCCGTATTTTTGTAAACGCGCCGGCTTTAAAATTGATAAGCGGCGCCGCGCGGGCTTTTAATAATTCACGGGTGAGGTGAAACGCTATAAAGCGCGAAGGGGAATCGTTCGCGGGAATTAAGTTCTCGTCGATCCTATTCGTCACGTCGCAGCGCTCCGTAGGCGTTTTCGTGGGTGATTTCGACACGGTCTACGAATAGAAAGGTACACGCGCGAGGGAGAGACAGTCATTTTCTGGGCCTCCTCTCTTTCTCTCTTTTCTCTCTCCCTCTCCCTCTCCCTCTCCCGGGTGTAACGGTATGTGGGCGAGCCGTCAGAGAGAGAGAGAGAGAGAGAGAGAGAGGGGCTTTATCAACGCGGATATACAGCCCGACCCGTCGCGGCTCTCGAGCCTCCCATCCTCTCGAAATAACTCCGCGCCCTTGCCATATTAATTACCGGGATTCATTCCGTCCTCATTTACAATGGGCTAATTTAGCGCGAGGCAACCTCGGCGCGCGATCCCCTGCGCGCGCCCGCGCGAGCACGCACATGAGAGTGACGTCCTTCTGTTTACGAAGCTATTAATCGCGAGAGGGATAATCGCTCTCCTTTATATTGCACGTATCGCGATTGTCTCGACAAAAAGTAAATGCGTCATGAAATCTATATCTCATACTTTTTGTCACACCTAATATATTCTTGCATCCTTGCAAAGCTAAAGGCGATGGTTATTTGAAAAACTGATCGTAGACTCTTCGCACAAAGGAGAAGAAATGGTAAAAACTCAGGTAGAAGTACCTTCTTGCCGTCCACCTTGCCAAAAGAAGGGTACCATTATCGATGTTCGTGAATATCGCATTTTCAGGTCGCCGAAGCGACGAGAGCTAGCTAAAAAAAGCGCCGAGACGCACTAGAAAAATATAAATCTTTGCGTTTCCAGTCGTATATACACATGTAGTACATATGTATGTCCTTATCGTGACACGTCTATGCATATATGCTTACGAGCAGCCGTTTTATGCGTTATTTATATGTATCTACGTTGAAAAATGTAGGGAATGTGAAATGAATCTGTGTGCCAGACGTGGCTTCCACGGCCGCGCGAATATCAAAGTCGGCCGTAGACAAGTTGGAAAAACTAATTTCTCACTTTGCAAGGAAATGTATGGACGTGCAATTATACCATGCTAATGACTGCCATTTCCCGCTGGTGTTTTTCAGCTGCTGGTGAGCGGCGGGCAGCCGACAACGGCGACGTCGCCGGCGATGTCGGGGGGTGCGTTGAGCCCGGGTGCCCTGTCGCCTTCGTCTACGGCGACAACGACGACGGGGGTGGGGCCCGCGGGCACCGGCGGCGCCACGACCCCCGTGGGTGCCGCCACCGGGCCCGGTTGCTGCGAGAACGGCAGGCCCATAATGACGGACCCCGTGACAGGGCAAACGGTGTGCAGCTGCCAATACGACAACGCCGCGAGATTCGCGCTGGGCGCTTATCCTCGGCTACCCACCGCGACTTCCTACTCCTCCTACCCCACGCCGACGCCATCCACCAACGACCAGGGGCCTTACCCCAGCATCGGCATGGACAGCTCTGCGTTCTACTCCCCACTGGTGAGTTCTCTTACGATTATAGCGACGCGTCCACGTTCGCAACGTTAACGAACGATCTTATACCAATATCACGTTTTATTAGATATTAAAACTGCGCTCGCTGTAATTCGTATTAATATACAAGTACATGTACGCAGAGCTTTATTGCGTACGTCAACTGTCACGTGATTGAGATAACATCGTTGTGAATGTTGAACAAATTTTTTGTCACGCAAAATTGATCGGTCTTATTGAGAGTTTAGGGAAGTAATTTTTACGGAATTAATTTTTGCTCCATATCGAGATCCATTCGAGAGGCCTCTCGACCTTTTTGGGGTCTTGAATTCTTTTAAAACATAAAAATTACATATAAATTTCTCGTCGAACCTACGAAAGTTGGTCTTGCGCTTCGCAACGTGTAACGCGGCCGCTGCCGGATGCAGATTGATCGATTCGTCGTACTAGGCGTGCCGGGCGATTATTGCTTCTCCAGTATTAACTTAAGACGGATTAGCACGTGGTGTTGCCGCGAATTAGCTTGGAATCCCGGTGACAGAACCCTCTCTCGGACGTCGGGATCGTGCGCCTTCTCCCCCCACCCCCCACAGCCCCCCTTGATCGCCCAGCGCTCAGGAATTCGTGCGTCTTCGCAGGCTCTGGTGGGTACCGGCTGCGTCGAATTATTCACGCGTCCCTTTCTCGAGAAGCGGCTGATAATCTCGTTTAAGTTTCGATTCGCGGAAGGCGGACGCGCTCGTTACGTTCTCAAGGGGCTGCCGGTGACGAATTCGCGCGCATATGTCACCGGGGAATCCTCCTCGACCGACTGCGCGTTATTTCAATGTCCTGGTCCCGGGGAAGCCAAGAGATGCAGTGAAACGCGTATTAAACCAGTTTCGCACAATCTAAAATTCGCCACGGAATTCTATCTGTAATTTCATTACGGTGTAATATCGAAAATATTTCCTGGGTCGGGAATTGTGTCTATAAAATTAATGGCTGCTCTACTTTCGAGGGAAAATGGCATTTTGTACGTACACGGCAAATGTATGCAACAAGATAAACGATGACAGGAACGCAGTCCGACTGATTTTTCTCTTGTTACGGGTATTTCGCGAACGGGAAGAACCGCGCGGATGCATTACGTTCGCGTTGATAATCGCATTTCCGATGCCATGCCGGATTGGAAAAAAGTGTAGTAGCTAATTAAATTTGAATTTATCGGACAATTATACTAATTGGCTGCTTTTAGGCGGCGTTGTCGATTAATATATTCCTCGCGCGGCCAACGAGCGAGACAAAAATAGAGTTGCCGCGGAGAAGAAAAATCTAGGAAAAAGAAATCGCGTTACGAGATAGCTAATAATGTGTAGTCGGAAACCGCTCCGCTTCGCCCTGGGTTTCGACGGCGCGAGGATTTACATCCGCCGCGCGATATTCATCGCGCGTAATTTGTAGGCAGGGCTTATCTCGAGTGAAATTCAGCGAGCGCATTCGCCGTCCAGGAGACACGTCTCATTCCTCATACGCAATTAGCGGCGTAAATCCGCAATTTGCGGACGCGATTTTCTAAATCGCGTGTAGGCAGCGATCTCTCATCGGCGCGACTCGGTTGGGCTAACGTAATCGCGTATTTACGAGCCGCGGATGGAATCGTCGTAATTCGGCAAAATGGCAAAGGGAAGATGTCAGTCAACGGGACGCTACTTTCACACGAGAGCGCAATTATCGTTAAAGTGAGCTTTTGATAACGACATTATGCGCGGGACAATCAATCTGTAACGGCAATTTCTGCAATGGCGCGGGACGGCGTGCCATTGACGTGCGCCGCAAATGTGTCATTACCTCGTATAATCAGATAATACGTATAGAGCTATCTCTGCAGTGTAGTCTGATTTTCACGGGTCGCGATATTTGTACGACTGAAAGAAGCCATCGGCTTTTTGATGTCGCCGCGTAATCAGCGCATGCCCCGGACAGATAAACGACTGATACGACGCGGGCTCTTATCTGAAACAGCGGAGCGCGGGTAAATCGCACGATACGCCCCGCGATTTTGTATTCTTGTGCCGTATCGCGAATATCGATTCGATATACTTATTTTGCGAGTTAACTCGGACCGCGCTATCGCAGCGCACCTACAATCTAAAATTTAGCATGGCCATCGGGATTTACTACTCAATAAAATCTGCCGTGTCATTTCACAGTCAGCTTCACGTGGTAATAATATCGCGAGGCTAATGTATTTAACTAAGCACGCTTGACGGATCGCGTACACGCGCTGGCCCGATACTTCGCAGAACTATCATTAGAGATCTGAATATTTGTGGCGGGATCGGCGTAAAACATTGACCATCGATAACGAGGGGAAAACCGCTGACTAAAATTATATACACCAACGCCTACTAATGCCCAACGGGCATTACTTTATCTTTATTATCTTAGTTTATCTTATATTGATCTTGTGTTTTATCTTCTTCTATCGGATTTTATCTTTATAATGCCCGAAAAATGCCTAGTATGCCCAGTAATGCCCCAAATCTATACACCACAATGCCCTCAGCGGTTTTACCCCTCGGTCGATAATAATAGTGACGTAGTGACGTATAGTTACACGAGAAAACGAGCATTAATTGAAATTAAAATGCGTAATTATCGCGCACCTCTATTTTGAATTATGCATTTCTTTTGATATACCGATATTGATACGTCGAACACGGAAACGCCCTCGGAATACGAGTACCTCTTCTGAGGCAAAAGGCCGTCGATGTTTCTCCCGTTTCTTTTTTATTCATAAATAAAATTCCTGCACAGAAATATATTCCGCATATGACATTCGCGAATCTCGCTTATCGCGCGGATGTGCTAAACGAGATCGTCTCCGTCAAACGAATCGGCGATGAAGGAAGGGAAGAGGCGGACACCGAGAGGATGGGAAGTAGGGAGAGGAGAGTGCTCTCATCGCTCTCTCGCGAACGAGTTTATAGAATCAATACGCGGGATGCCATGAAACAGGGACGGGAGCCACGGGGGATATCGCGGCGGCGGGAGTGCGCGAACGCGAGAAGGGACGGAGAGGAGGACGTAACTGCGCGAGATAGGGAAGCAACGGTATAGACGGAAACCTCTTCTCATCAGCCGACGGATTCGTCTTATTTCACGTAGCGACGGTGCCGGCGTAACGGATTCCGAGATTCGCTCTGGCGACATTTTCCTCGGGAATGCCGCAGCGCGCGGCGCGGCGTTTCGCGCTTCGAACGATGCTTCTCTTCGCTTTTTTTCTTCCTCTTGATGCTTCGCACTTCACTCGAATTGTCTGCGATGCAGTTGCATTAAAGACGGTCCCCCGTAACGCGATGGCAAGTTAATACTACACCTATAACTACACTATATAAAAATAATTAACTAAATTACTATTCATTGCCTGGATATTTTTACAGAATAATAGTTAAAAGCTTTTATTTTATACTAAATTTTTTAAATAATTGGCATCACTGTGTCTATATTACTGTAAAAATGATATTCCTGGACTACAATTGTTTTACTATGCAATTATAATTTCAAATACTACATATTTTTCTATCAGTGTACGCGAGAGATTCCGTTGTCAAGATAGACATGCTCCATAAATATTTGTCTGAACAGTCGAAGCGAATAAGTGACTACGAATAATTGACTGTACCTTCTGCGTGAAATAGAAATCTACCATGTCGAATATCTGCAAACCAATGACAAAAATAAAAGCAGCAAATTAAATATTTGTTGTTTTTTCTTAGAACTCGTTTTGGCCGAATATCAAGCCACCTGATTAATAACGAAAATGCTCGAATCTGCAATATTTGTAGGACACTAAACGGTAGCCAAAATTGTATAAAAACTTGGATATTCATCCAACGGCATCCGTATCAATAGCGATATTACGCGGTCGTGGAGGAGAAGCGCGCGTGTCTGCCGCAATACGAAAGTCGTAACGTTTCGATTCGCGATATCGTGTGTTTATTTTACGGCCCATTGAAAAGCGTAACACGCGTAGCTTTCTTAATCGTAGATTGTTACGCTTTTGTAATTGGCACTTAAACGCGGCTGGCGTGCAATATTGCCACGCGCTGCATTTAGTCGCGCGCGTGTAATGCATCGGGAATCGCGTAAAATAATTGACGTAATCCGTGCATTTGCGAATTCAACAATTGGCGAGTACGATCGACCGATGATTTCTTCAGCAGCTCGTAATTATCGATACAACAACATTCTCTCGGTCACCCTCGTCGGTTTCTGCAAAAGACCGTAAAAAATTTTTCATAGCGCTGAAGAAGTGTTTAAGTCGAGGGGGAAACCGCTGAGGGCATTGTGGTGTACAGATTTGCGACATTACTGGGCATTACCAGACATTACTAGGCATTTTTTGGCCATTAGTTTGGGCCTGCTGGGGCATTATAAAGATAAAATAAGATAAAATAAGATTAAACAAGATAAAATAATGCCCGCCGGGCATTAGTGGGCATTGGTGTACAAGATGTTGGTCAGCGGTTTCCCCCCTCGGTTCAAGTTCTTGTACAAGTAGGTATATTATACATATACATTGTAATAACCAGGTGTCACAGTGTTGTTATGCGGTTACCATTCTTAACGCGGATAGATATTTGATCGCGCGGGTGAGTCCCGCTGTAATTGAGACTGATGAGCCGAAGGACGAAGGGATTCACCCTTGCGCCCGTATTGGTTTAGTCCTGGCCGTGCGAAACCGCAAGAATGCCATTTGTCGCGCGAGACGGCGGGACGCGCGTCATAGTTTTGCATCTTTATCGGCATAAATTGCAGTCCGGCCGGTCAATCGTTCGTGGAATTTCAACGCCGTGGCGTAATTTGGCGCACGCGACCATCACTGCCGGCGCTCGGGTGACGGACGATACGACAGGGTGTAGTCCGGAATGCCATAAGCGTCCCGACTGCTGAGAATTTTGAGTATTTTCACGATGGGTCGTACCGTCCCTTCTGTTCATAACGAAATAATATCGTTTTCCTCGAAAAACAATAAAAGAGAAACAACGGGAAGACCTTGTAAAAAAAAGTTACCCTCGTTTTGCATCCGAACGTTAATATGTAATCTTTTGAAGAGATTATACAAAGCAAGTGTATTTGAATGAATATATTTTAGTTACGTGACTAAGAGCCAGTTTCACAAACGTCGGTTAACTGTTAACCAGAGTTCAGTCGACTCTCTATCTTTTTCTGTCTTATTATCTAAGAAGAGACAGAGAATCAATTAACCTTCGGTTAGAAGGTTAACCGACGTTTGTGAAACTCGCCCTAAAAGTAAAAAAAAACAAAGCGTTTCCTTATATTATAGCCATAAATAGTTACAGTAAATACGACTATATATTTTTTATATTTTATAACTTCCATGCTCTTTTAATATTTTTATTTTCTTTGCGTTTCTTCCTCCCTTCCTTTGATCTTTTTCATCGGATAGTTAAGCAGGAAGCACGTGCTCCTGACGATGCAAATCGACGGACCGATTCGACGGGCATTATAATATAATAAGAATCAGATTAGCATTGAATGAAGTGGGTAATGCGATGGATTGTTGAAAATGCCCTGTAAGACTCACAATGTGCAAAGTAATTTATTAAAAGAATAAGTACAAAACGTTATCCATATAATAAATATATAAATAAATACTACGTGAAAATTTTAAGCGATGCCATTCTAAATTGTACCTAGAAATCGTACCGATTGCTCACAAGAAAATCGACGTGAAAGCAAGGCGTGATTTTAAAGAAATTACATACATTTTTGTATCGAATAGAGTAAGCACGGGGAGACAGGGAGAATAAGCAAGTACTTTGTCGCAGAATGTATACGGAGTTATGCTTTTAGAGCACCCTGTATAGCAGACAATTATAGGCGCTATTGCATTAACTTGATGGACTATGTCGAGCCCACAGCGACACGGGATATCAAGTTAGAGCCACCTCGCTGTCGCGCCCCCTAATGCGTCGCATACGTCGCAAGATTTGGGGCGCAACACAACGATTATTGCTACCTTAATACAGGCGTGCTCGTATAATCGGTTAAACCGGCGACCGGTGACCCTGTGTGACTGTGCACAGTCGTAACAATAGTCCAAAGCGTCGACGTCGGACCACCCGCAGTTCGCCATTAAAGCCGCTTCTGAAAAGAAGAGAAATAAAGACGAAGATACATACACGTACGCACACACTGACGCGTATGCCGGACTCCCTGAAGAGGGAGACTCACGGCGAGGTGGGACCAAGGGCCGTGAGCAAGGCGAAAGAAAAGTGGGAGGGAGAGCCAAGGACACCCGTTAGGGTCTTCGAAAATCGAAATGAAGGGTAGGGGCGGACGAAGAGTTAAAAAGGTGAACGCCGACGACAATGAAGACACGGCGACGACGACTAGATGTAACACGAAACTCCGTGGCGCCAAAGAAACCACTCCTGAGCCGCTACACTAATAATATCCCCCATTGTGCTACCATTAGCCGCGTAACGTGCCGCCACGTCCCTTCTCCTTTCCCACCTGCGCTCCTCGCTCATTCTCTCCTTCTCTTTTCCATTCTTTCCTCTCATATCTCATGTCCTTTCACCCATTTTTTTCGCCCGTCCTTTACCGTATGCCCCTACAATGCATCGTGTGACAACATTATATGCCGCCTAACTAACGTCTATGCCCGGGTTATGCCCTGATTAAAAACCCACGGCCTCCTTTCATTCGCCTCTTAACCCCGTCGGGATGATGAAGACGAGTGTAAAAGATGATTGAAAGCTTCCTTTCAGAGACACCTATTCTGCTCGCATAATCTTTTTAAACTACGAACCGCGCACTGTGTGCGCAGATCAAATATTATGTTTATACGATCGCTACGATTCCTTGCGGCTTTCCAGTCTATCAGCGAAAATTGAGATGGATTGGATCGAACTTCTAAAGGATTCCTCGACGGGCTTGCGATAATCTCTCTCAGCATGCAGAACATAATCTGTAGCATTAACTGTAATGGATCTATATAGTTTCCTGAATCGCCCGTGTCACGCGAGGATCGATATCGCCGCGGTACCTTTTTTTTTTTCCTTTAATTTTAACATCGCGATAGAGAGATAGCGCGTCGATAGCATGTTTACATTGTAGGAGAATTTATATGCGCGATGCAGCGACGTGCTCTAAATAAATTAGCGCTTATCATGCACTCTGCTCTTGCAGGGTAATCCGTACGGGCTGAAGGACGCGACGGGGATGGGCATGACGGCGGACATGGGTGCTGCCTGGGGCACGGCCGCCCTTCAACCTGCCGCCACGGGTTACTACCCTTACGATCCAACCCTGGCCGCCTACGGGTAAGTTTATCGCCAGGTTTCATGGTCTCTCTCGGCTCCATTAGATTAAACTACCAAGGAAAGAGAGAGGGAAAGAGAGAGAAAGAGAGAGAGAGAACGACCCTTCCCTCTTATCCCCCTGTCCTGCTGCCTCCGCGCGCCGCCATTAAAACAAGAGTCACGATCCCGTCGTATTCGCCACGTATACTCCGCTGGAAGCGTTTCTGCGCGACGACGGTTATCGTTATCGCGAATCCGTAATATCTCCCCCTTGGTCGCGCACCTGGAGAAGCGCACCGTTTGTGGCGTATGGACCGTTAAAGTCGCGCAAGATGTGAGCCGCGACGCTGCTGAGACCGCACAGAGACCGCAAGCCGGCGTGGAGTAGCTTTTACGATATACGATGCGCTGAAATGGTCGTCCGGCTTAAACGTCCATCTTTAATCTGTAATCGCGATGGTAAGCAGATACAGCTCGCTCGCGCACGTCGACCGCAAGCGTAACTACATTAGTACGGTAGCGTCTGATATAATCGTCATCGATCGACTTGACATTCGGGCCGAAGTAGTCGCCCACGATTTCCGAATTCTGTCGAACCCGAAGGGGTTGAAGGTACCGGCGCTCGAGTTAGGCCAAACACGACGGACGGCTACAAAATGGCTGTAGGCAGCCGAGTGGGCGTATATAATGGAGGCTTCCAGGTTGGACGTGTGTACACACGTACACCGGCGTGCACCGCGTATACAGATATACACAGCCACACGTATCGCCACATCGCGAGCGTAGGGAGAGCAGTAGGTCTCTCTCCGTAGGAGAGCGAGTGAGTGAGTGAATTTATTGATTGGCTTCCTCCCCGGGGTTGGCTCGCTCGTTCGCCAGGCCTCTCTCTGCTTTACTCACCACTCTACTCTCGGCTCCGCTCCGGCTGTGCTCTCTCGCTCTATCCCCGTCTCCGTCTCTTTCCCTCCCTGGCTCTAAATCCCTCTCTATCTCTCCCTCACTTCCCCCCCCCCCGCTCGTTCCTCCCTCGAGTACGTCTACTCCCTTTCGACTACTTCCTCGGCCACCTCCGTATCCTCCGAACGAGTCGGCTCCCACAGGTGCTTTACTTGCTTCGCTTAGCAACCCTCGTGTCCGCCTGCCGCGCACACACGCACACACACACACACAACACTCGTACGTACGCACATACGTTCAGGAATAGGCAAGCGCGCTGTGACTCACGCAACGGGAGGCTTCTCCCTTCCTCTTCCAGAGCCACCCCTTCGGGTAGTTGTATAGTCTGCATGTGCTCGGCAGCGGCGGCGGCAGCGGCGGCGGCGGCGGTGGCGGTGGCGGCGCCTACCAGAGAAACTCCGACGGTAGGCATTGTTTATCATGGAATTCAGCGCCCTTACTGCTTCGCTCTCTCACCACCTCTCCTGGACAAGCCTCTATTAATTTACTTGCTTAATAATACGACGGCCGCTCTCTCGCTCGCTTCTCCCTCATCTCCGCCCCCGACGATCGTTCTCTTCCCTTAACAGGTTACTACGTGCCCCGTCACTTTCGACGCCGTCGGGCCGCTATTGTTTTACCGGCAGCGTTGAAAGTTGCGGACTGCATGGTATGATACAAGAAGGGGGTATCCCACGCGAGGCCCGAGGGTATAAATTGAAACGGTTTGATTGGGACACTCCGACGCGAACGCTCTGATTACAGGAAATGAGAAATATGTCGTTACTGGCTCCGCGAAAGGGTTTCTTTTGGGGCACTTCAATCGAGAAGTGCTTTTTTTCTTCCTATTGTCTTCGCGTAAATTGATTGATTTCTCCGTTTTTCTTCATTCCCCCCCCCCCTCCCCGCTCCCATTGAGAATCTTGCTGCTTTATTATTTACTGAATGATAGATGAGTACATCTACTTACTCTCTTTGTGCGATAAAGCAATATAACAAATATTTTTAATTGCTATTAAAAATAAATAGAAAATTCAATATCAAAGGCATTGTCGTATTGTAGCTTGGAATAACGAAACATTGCTGCAATATACACGGCGTAAGAAATGTATAGAGAATAAAATTTCTTTCCTCTCGCGTGTGTATTGTTAGATCGAGAATTATATAATGAATCGTGCACATTTCACGATGCTACAATCAGAACTGCCACTCTTTTTATCCATTAAAAGATAGGACACCGTGTCAGCGAATGCTGCAATGATACTATCTTAATTTTAACCCTATCGGGAGATACCGCTTTTTGTTATCAACGATCGTTTATAGACGTCGGTTGCGTTGGGATCATAGAAACGCGCGGCCTTTTTCTCTTTGATGATTACTCTTTGATTTCCCGTAACCGGTTACTTATTCGCGTCTTCTCTATCTTTTCTTCTATCGTCTGAGAGATGCCTGAAACGGCATCTAATACTAGAAAAATCGCCCGACATGTCGGCGTATAGAGCACGTACGAGAGCGTGCGCGTTTTACTGACCGATGAGGGTAAAAAAAATTTCTCGCCGAGATTCTCTCGCGTCGTCTTACGTTTCGCTTGAAACGAAAATCGAGGCTAGTCGCGTATAGTACAGTTCCATTATTTCACTGATTATAGGAGTTGTTTCTATGCTTTCCGTGACTGCCTATCCCGCCTTGGACTAATGTGTAAGGAAAAGGCTGCAAAGTTGATGATTAGACACGGACGTATCGGTCTATCGTAGGACGCAGCGATTGCGCGAGTACAGGGGGCGGACCTTGTCGATGGCAGTACGGAGCAAACGCAGCCGTAAGCTATACGCGATTGCACAGAAGAGAGGGTGTATGTGTGTGAGAGTGAGAGAGTGAGAGAGAGAGAGAGAGAGAGAGAGAGAGAGAGAGAGAGAGATATGCAGTAGATTGGCTGGTTGGCCGGTAGGAAACGTTTGCACATCCGAACCCGGGCGTAACTATTGAAGCTACCTATATATAATATATATATATGTGTGTGTGTATGTGTGTATATATATATATATATACACGGCTATATCAGGCTGGAGGACGTAATTACGCGCGTTCTGCCAATATTGGTTAACCTTTCGAGGTTGACGCCACCATATGCAAAGCCTCTAATGAGTCGCTCGAGTGCTGCCAGTGTCTAGCATTACGCGCTCCTCTATGCACCCTTTCGCATCGTTATTATCCCCCTTAGAGGAGAAATTCCTACCGTTTCGATCCTACAGTTTCGGCCTTGCCCTCCCCCCGTGAGCCCTGCCGACAATTTCGTTTCGCATATATGATACGCCTCTCTCCGTCCTTTCACTCCCACGGGCGCGGGGCGGGGGCACCGCACTTCTAAATTGACGTTAATCTCCGACCTACGCAGAAATACGTGCGGCGATGCGATAACTGCGGGTTCATTTTGTTATTGCGCGAAATCCATTTGCCGAATCCGATATCGTGCACACGTCAACATTTGATTATCGGCCTTCTGACGAGCGATTGACTGACAATAAGAAAGATATTCGTTCCTATTCGTTTACCGTTAGTGTCGGATTAAAGATATTTTCAAAGCGCTGAAGATATTTTTAAACAAGTCACTCGAAACGCCAGCTCGGATTAAAGATTGAAATGCACATGTACATCGAGGTACATTTGATATTTGTACGTTTATTGAACACACGTTAAAAATCCATACACGCTGTGCTCCTCAAGGACGCTCGTCGCACGATTTCGCTTTAGCATCGACAAAGAGACGATAAGAGCGTGTCGGAGAATTTTATGATAGCAGATAGCGCCATTCACTCGCAATCTACTAGTCCGTGATCTCTCGCATTATGGGCACAATGCTTAAATCTTTACATACATCCGGCTTCGTTTCCAATCCATTTAGAATATGTATATACATTCCTGTTTATACATACTCAAGAACTTCGTATTTGCCATTTCCATTTTAACTAATATGTATTACGAAATTGCGATGCTAGTGAAGAATAACGCAACATCTTTTATGTCTTCTATATTATTTGATATCTGTTCGCGCACATCTTCTTTTTTAATTCACAATAAAACTCGACTCGTACCGCATATCAACGTCTGACCGAGCGCGTCGTGACCAGCGAATAACGGGCAGGATTTTTCACGAATCAACCGCGTCGGAATGTGCTACAAGAGGGAAGAGAGATTGCACTGGTCTTGCATATTCGCCAAGTTTTTGCTTCGCTTCCATTTGTCGCCGCATCTGCATCGTCACATATACAAGACGCGATCGCATCCGAGCGACTCTCTCCCGGCACGCAACGGTACACTTAGTATGTAAATGCCGATGCGGACTCGTTGTGTATGTATAATAGATAATTGCGAGGCGCAGCGCCGGCGCGGCCCGGTACGTGGGAGGCAGTCAAAATTGCGCATATTAACGAAGGGGGCGAACTTTGATTATATCTGCAAACTTGTATCGTAGTCCGCTGTCGATACCCGACGAGTCTTCGACTGGAAACTGTTACCTTCCTTCGCGAAATCGTCAACTTTTTCATTCTTTACCCCTCGGATGCTTCGCAACACTGACGATCCAGAAGATGTAGACTCCTCTCTGTTCTGTGTCGCGAGGAAAAAACACGTCCGCAATAGAATTAACAGTTTTCCACCGTAATACAGTGCGTTTTAGTGTTTCGTCTTTCGTGAATGCCACCATACGGTCGCAACTGCTTCAACGGCGGATGCGGAAGCCTATCGAAATCGATAGGACTCCTTCAAGGACGTGGCCGCTTTCTTACGGTAGCACCAGGCGAAAGGAGGGACTGCGGTTTAAGGAGGGCAAAAAGAGAGAAGGAAAAAAAAAGGAAACGTAGAAGTCGAGGAGAGGCTCGTTTTACTGGCGACGTATCCCGGCGGCCGCCTTTCCCTTGTACGAGGGAGTTTAATAGAGGGTGAAACGTCCTCCACCTTCTTCGAGTCAGCCTCCTGCGGATTGCCGCTTCCATCCCCATCGACGCGGTCATCTCGGCAATCTCGGATGCGGATCGCAGTGGTAATCGGAGGGTAGTACGGGGGAGGAGGTTGCGCAGCCTTGTGCTCGTTGAGTGAAAGCGGGAACCTAATAATTCGCCGTTCGTTCGATTTACCTCGATTTCCGCTTTTCTCTTTCTCGCTCTTCGACTTCCTCCCCGCGTGTGTCGAACGATTTCTCCGATCCGACCGCCGCCCGTCGCGCGCTCGTCTAATTCGATTACATAAAGTGGAAACGGATACCTGACAACGAGCGTTTATTTTTAACAGCGATTCTCGATCGCCCCAATGAAAATGAAGAACACGCGATTGACGATTATTTCCGTATATGTGTAACATCGGGGAAAATAGCCGGCATCATAAATCGAGTGACACGAGTCGATGGCCGTTGCGGTTTATCAAGCGTATTTGCTTAAATTGGTCGGACACAATTTTAAATCAGTCATCCATCATTTCTCACAACATTTGTAGAATTCTTCCAAATCGTTGGGAATATTATTCCGAAAATTTATCGGTTAGCAATATATTTCGATTGCCGCCCCAAGTCGATAATAGAAAATGTTCATTTATCCCTAGCCTGACGAGCAACAGCAGCAGGTATCTCGTCAGGATGCGTTCCGCTCGAGGCAAAACATTGTTGCTAACCACCACCATCGCCGCTATCGCGAACCACTGTGCCTCTTCCATCGTTTCACAGCCGATGGATCGTCGATAGGTATTTTAGTACATAACAGTACCCGCCTATAACATACTCGCACACCGGGTTCTTCGTAAGGGAGAACGGGGAGAAATGGAAGAGAGAGAGAGAGAGAGAGGCGAGAGGAGTAGACGAGACTGAGCGAGCAAGTGAGAGGGGGTGGGCGAGAGGGGATCGATCGAATCGCCATTACGGCGAGTGAGTGCCGGGGGTGCACGATGGAATCACGCCGCCGCTGGGGGTTTATTCCCCGTATATATTTGCCGGAGTATCACCCTCGACCCAGTAGGATGCCGCCCCCCCTATCCCAGAGGGGTTTGATGTTCGGCAAGGCGGAGAGAAAGAGAAAGGGAGGGAAGGGTAGAGGGGAAAAGAGAAATAAAGAGAGAAAGAGGTACGGATCTAGGAAAGCCGAGGGCTCGTGCAGAGCACTTCGGACTTGCCAAAATCTGCGGGGAATTCGCACCCTCGACACGATACCGCTTCTCGAGTGGAGTGGCCCGTTTCGACAAATATGGAACAATAGCTACCTTCTGGCAGGCGAGCGTTGCCTAACGGCGATTACTCAATCGTTAATAATACATTTGACACTTATAAACGAGACACGACTAGGTAATCTCGGTGTGATTTCTACATTTCTTCACGAAAAAATATATGTGTCCTCTATTATGAGATAGGATTCTAATACGAGGTAGCAGGTTTTCAACGTACAAATTCAATCACAAACCATTTTTCGCAACGATTACACGATCTAACGATCAATTTTCCACTAAACAGATTTCACTCCAAGGGCAATAAATTCATGGTGATACAAACAGATGACGCCCATTAATTTAGCAGAAACTCCGCTGTCTCACATTAGGAGCCTCTCTAACAATAGGAAAACTTTTCTCTATACATATAAGCACATGTGTGGAATAATTAGCTGATGATGGAATTAAGAAACGCTCGTACATATTATGTATGGTTTATCGAGCTCTTTACATCACGGTTTCCCCCGTATCGCACTTCCTGTTTACAAGACGCTGTTTAATCAAGCGGAATGGAATTTTTACAGAATTTCGGGGGACGTCTCATTGTAAGCTGTCGTTTTCGTTGTCTTTTTCAGGTATGGCGCTGGATACGACCTGGCCGCGCGGCGAAAGAATGCTACGAGGGAGTCGACAGCAACCTTGAAGGCTTGGCTGAACGAACACAAGAAGAACCCGTATCCAACGAAAGGCGAGAAGATTATGCTGGCTATCATTACAAAGATGACGCTGACCCAAGTCTCCACTTGGTTCGCGAACGCGCGGAGACGTCTCAAAAAGGAGAACAAAATGACCTGGGAACCGAAGAACAAGACGGACGACGATGACGACGCGGTGCTCACCGATTCCGAGGATAATAAGGAAAAGGACGATCTCGCGTCGGACAACAGAGGCGACCGGGTCGGCGAAGAGGCGAGGCGGGGCCTCGACGATACCGGTAAGCCTTTTTTCCTTTCCACGCACGCATGATATCCGTTGCCCGACAGCGAGTCAGAATTCATTATTCAGTAAGACGCTGCCTCCAGATACGAGCCGTCAGGTTTCCACGTGGCTATCTGCGAGAACGATTTAGAAAATTGCTCGTAGTCGCGGGGCGTGTTGACGTTAACACGCGAAATCTTGGTTCGCGCCGCTAACAGGACTACAAACTATGAAATGAAATGAAACGAGGGGCGTGTCCGCTAACGTCGCTGCAGAAAAAATGTTGGGAGAGTAATAATAATATTCAAAACGGCTAGCCGGCAGCGTCTGCTTCGAGAGACAGTCTCTGCGGAAGAAATTGCGTCGGCGCGGCATAATATTCGCAATACAATTCGTTGGTGCTATCGGGGAATTTCCATCGTCAGAAACGTCCGATTATTATCAATATTGCGAGAAGTATCGTCGGTCCAGAGTTGAAATCTCGTTTCTCGTGGGTAGGTCCTTGCGCGAGCAAGGCGAACCGATCTCTTTGACTTCGGAATGTCGATGGCGTGTTTTCCTCGCGTGACTAGTTTCCCCGATATCGAATACCCATCAGCTGGCATTTCTCGTATTGCGCAAGTATGCATTTCGCTCACAATGAGTCGGACTTACGACTTCACTTCGGGCGGTCGTCAGTTGTTCCTAAAAGATTGCCTGAATCTTTTTTTGAGAGAGCTCGTGTACCGTTCCTGGACCTTCCAAATATATCTTCGCTCCGTGCTGCGAGCGAAAGATCGATGATAGGGCTTTTAGCCTTGTCGCTCGCGTACCTGTCGTTCCTCGAGAGCTTCTGTGGGTCGCCCATCAACCGTGAATTTTTACGGCCGACGATTCGAAAATGCGCGGCTGCAAATTTCGATGCGTTTCAGCGCTCGCTTCACCGCAAGCACATGCTCATTAGGGACCCGAATGCCACGACTCGTTTCCCCAATAGTGTGGTATCGAAAATATTCATATCCCGAGAGCGGCTCGCTCGTCGAGGCCCGTTTCTTCGCGCGGCGACCGGAAACGGCGAGTTAGGAATTCGCGGCGAAACGGAGCACGCGGTGCGGAGCGAGCGGATTCTACATCACGGGGGCGGACATAATGGTTCACATGTGGGTAAACACAGTGACGGGTTGCGGGTTGCCGCGCGAAGAGATTAATGGCCCTCGGTTTGGTCCCCCGGTGGATCGGGCCGACGTCGTTGGTATTGGTACTGGGCACCCCGGACTGGACTTGTGCTTGCCGCGGACGTGTAGGTGTACATATACGGTGCGCGAGGAGCACGTAATTGTATGCGTGCGCGCGTGCAAGAGGGAGAGGGTGCGCCCGGACTGAGTAGCCATCCGTAGACCCATATCCACTCCGTGCCATGGAATCCATACATATATATACATACATATGTATACATGTGTCTCTATATACATATAGGTACATACACATTATATATATGTATAAAATATATATATACATGTATGTTACTTGCACATATACACATATTATACACATACATTGTGAATGTATATAGATACACACGGGAGAACGCTAGTTCGAGGTACGGTGATGTATCGGCGCCCGCGGCGAGACGAATGGTACAGACCCTCCTATGGCCACCATTACCCCACCGCACATTGGCCAATATCGGATATCTCTCTCTCTCTCTCTCTTACACATACACACACACATACACACACACACCACACACACACTCTCTCTCTCTCTCTCTCTCTCTCTCTCTCTCTCTCTCTCTCTCTCTCCTTCTCCTTCGATCCGCTCTTTCATGTGCTCTCGTCGTCTCGATCCAGGACACCTAGATCCTGCTACGTCACGCGTCCTGCAATGGCTCGTAATTTCAAAGGATCGGCTCGAGCGAAGGAGAGCATTCCGACGATGCACTGAAAACGGCTGACGAGAACCGATGGGAAATTGATTCGTCGCGCCAGTTCTTCCGTGTAAGATTGCGCGAAAGCACCGACGTTGGCGTCTTTTACGTCTAAAATTTTCATGGTTCTCTTCTTCCTATATAAATAGCGGGAACGTGTATCGACACTTTAGTATGTGGACGGATACACACGTATACGCCTTCACTCGCTCTGTGCCGGTGACCTTTAGAAATTCAAAGGGGAGCTTTTGGCGCGCTCATGAATTTCTACGCCGAACCGCTGAGGAAGATAGGTCACACGGACTGTCAGCCACCTATGCGGCGAAGGTTGAAATATTCGTATTCAAGTAGAATATATATTCAAACTCTCGGGCTTTCGGAACCCGGCTGCTATTGTTACATAAAGTTAGACACGGGCAAGTTCGGTCTGTCCTGTAAATCACCGAAATGTAACATCAGAATAGAAAAATTATCATGCGCTTATAAGTTGCGCGCGAGTAACGATCTGACCGGGTAAAGCCAAGCCGAATACAATTTAGTTATTCAATTTAAACACAGAATCCGCCCGCACGGCACGAAGATTACGAGATTAACGTCTGATAAAAGAGGGTCAAAAGTTAAAGAGCCACTTGTGGACTCGACGGTAGTATCTATTTAGTTGGCCCATAAGAGAGAAGTTCTCCCTTTATAAGGGGGTGCGAGCACCCTAAACCGAAACTCTCTTTTTCTCACCTTCTCTCCACTCTCTCTTTCTCTCTCTCTCTCTCTCTTTCATTCTCTATACCCCCTCTCTTTCTCTCCCTGCGTCTCTCTTACACTCAAGAATATAGCAGCGCGCCCTTCGTGCTTGGGAATTATCGCTTGACGACCCATCAAGTAAACCCTCTGCCGACACATTCGAACCTCTTAATGAAATTCTCACCCCTGACTGACTGCCTGGCTTGGCTCGGTGGCTGCCTGGCTGGCTGGCAGACAGTCGGTACGATCCGTGGAGTGCCCCGAGAGACGACGGGACAGAGAGATCGGAGAAAAGGAGACGGATACGGTTCACTTTTTCTCTTTCTATCTCTCGCTTATCCACTCGCTCGCGCATTCTCCCCACTCATTGCCCCGAAGGGAAACTGAAATCTCTCGCGCCCCAAAGTGGTTGAAGGCTTCGCTCCCTTTTTTCACAGCATCCCTTACAGCTTAACTGTATAAGGGGCGTAAGGGAAATATCCGCACTCTCCTGCCGCTCGACGACCCTCCATGACGATGGAATCCCGTTACGAAGACCCGCGTTCTACGTTTCACTTTTGCGCATCGAATATTGTAAATCATTAATGCCCACGCTTTTTTCATATTAATCCACTTTCACGAATCACCTTCGGCGAACGCCAAGCAATATTTCATGCATAATATCTTTTATTTATTCTGACGCTTTACACGGTTTCTTTTCCAACAAGTCTGTATATAATCTCTTGGATTGTTTTCAGAACCAATGAGGCATGTGAAAGCGGAACTTTTACAGCACGAGAAGGATCTTGACGACGAGGACGAGTTAGATCTCGAGGACGACCGCCGGCGGAACGAGCATCCCTTTCATCACACGATGCAGCATCATCATCATCACCATCAAGGTTACGGCGGCGAGGACCACCTGAAGGAAGAGGGAATCAAGTCGGACTGTAGCGCGGGCGGTGTGCCGATCCCCGCGACGAAACCGAAAATCTGGTCCCTAGCGGACACGGCGGCGTGTAAAACGCCGCCGCCACCGTCGCACCCCCATCATCAGCAGTATCATCATCTGCATCACCAGCAACATTACCCCCAGCAGCAGCAGCAGCAGCAGCATCACGTGCCCAATCAAGGACATCATCATCACACGCAACAACCGTGGCTCGGTCCAGGAGGCGCAGGAGGTGGTGCTGGCGGCGGGGGCGGCGGCGGCGGCGGCGGAGGAGGAAACTTGGCAAGTTCGTTCGCTCTGCCCTCCTCGGCGGGGATGAGCCCGTCGGCGGCGGCAACGGCCCCCTATTCGAGCGCTACCGCGAGATACGGCGGTTTCCTCTCGTCCTCGTCCGGCGGCCAGCTCCATTACAACCCCAACTCGTCGTCGGGCTCGAGTTCGAGCGCGTCCTCCTCGGCGGCAGCGGCGGCGGGGTTTCCAGAGGTTGGCACGGACACTCCACCCCAGACACCGCCCAATATGAAGGTGGCCACGCCGAACGGAGTGATCCAGGCACCGCCGGGCGGTTACTGTCCTGGTGGCAACGCCGCTAGTGCCGCAACTAATGGCAATCCTAATATTCCCTACGGCGCGAATCATCCCGGTGGCGGTGGTTATCTGTCGACGAGCTCGGGCTCGGCCAGCAGCGCCTCGTCCTTCAATTCTCGACTGCAGAGCTCGCCTCACAAGGACTTTTCGCCAGTCGGCCAAAATTCCATTCTCCACCAGCATCAAACCACTGCCAGCTTGCCACCCACGGAAGCCACCACCGCATTTAAACCGTTCTACAAAGGGTGAGTGGAAGATATGCTCCGACGTCATGTCATTCTTTCGCGCGATAAAAAACATTCTCGTTAAAAAATTATGAGAAAGGACTAAGAAGAGTACGTATTTTGTTCCAGCTCGCAATCGATGGGTAGCGGCTTCGTCTCGCCGGTTTAAGAGCCAGTGCCGAGGTCCAGAAAACGATAGTCGTCTTTCCCAAAGTAAGTGACAGTACTACGTTATTCTGTCCGGCCTTTTCGCAATTGTCGCTCCTCGTTCCGTGATTACGAACCACGCCACGTGTACGTACATCGGGAAATTTCCACTACAGAAAAATCGACTTAAAACTCTTCGTCGGTCTGTAGTATATTACGGTCGCGTTAATACCACGGCGAGCGGCGTTCGTAATTTACTTTAGACTGTAAAAGAAAGAAGAAGCGCCGATGAGATGGCGAGCGGGAGAGGGGCCAGACGAGAGGGAGGGAGGGGGGAGAGGGCAGAAAAGGTAAGTTGTCCGAAGCAACGGTACATGACCGGCTTATCGGCACGAAAATCGATACAACGATTCTCGCTTGCGCGAACGGCGCGAAAGGCGCGCCGGTCGAACTGGTGTTGCGCCAAACTCGCGCACGGCGAGACACCACGGGAACAATCGATAAGAAATTAATATCCGGCGTGTCGATTGGTCGTTAAGCCGAGCGACCCGAGTTGAAATAATAATGGTATCGGACACACATTGAGTAGCGTGGGTAGTCCACGATGGTAGAGGCGACTGACTGAGAGGAGAGAGAGAGAGAGAAAGAGAGAGAGAGAGGTAGATAGAGAAATAGGGAGAAAGAGGCTATCGCCACCTCCTTGACAGTGACAAATGGACGGAGATTTCAATCAGTGAATGGAATCACCACTGGCTAACCGCGTCTTTCTCTTACCACACCGGTCGGCCGTAGCTTTTTACGTGTGTACGCGTATCCGTGTTTACCGTGCGCGGCCGCGTGGTTGTATTGGGACACCACGCTCGGACACACCTCAACCTGTCGCGTTGGTGACCGAACGGACGACTCCGGTCCAGTCTCGCGTTTGGGTCTCACGAGCGAGATCTCCTTACTAGCGGACTTAGCCCTAAGATGGATACCTCGTAGAGCGTCGTAAGAGGACACACCAACATTAGCCGTAGCAGTGCGTTGTCGTAAATTTTCCTGTAAATTACGTGTGTCGCGTTAAGCAAATGATTCACGTATAAATTTATCGCGTGTATAAATTGTATACAAATCATTGCTTCGTACAAAAGGTTTGTGAGTAAAAAGCTGCGCGAGTCGCTCCTCACGGACGCTCTATCAAATTTCAATTCGAGTCGTGCGTCGTGTAAACGATCGTAGGACGAGCGCGCTAGCACATGACTTGTGTGCGAGACGATAAGTCGGGAAGGAGATAGAAAAGCGGTTGTCCGCGATAGGGTCGGCGAGCGATCGTTAAAGCGTCTTGGGGAAAGCCGGGGCCTTCGTCTTCTCATTCGCGGCGTTCGTAGATAAAATGCGGAGGTGGGAAATGGGAAGGGTGGGAGAGGGAGGGAGGGGATTCGAAACGGCTGTTCTCTCGTTTCCTTACAAACGATACGCGGGATTCATCTCCAGGGCTTACCCTCGCCTCATTCTCTTCCTCCATTCTTCTCGGCGAATCCTCCCGCGGTATCCGTAACGTCGCGGTGCGAGCACGAGCCTTTGAACATTATCTGATTCGACGGAATCGTAAAGGAGCCGAATCGCTCTCCTCGCGAAAATACATTTCCCGGTTTTCCTCCCCGCGCCGATTCGAGAGCAGTTCTGGTAAAGCGGCCCTTTCTCTCCGCCACCTGTACCCGATGGCGGTGGGAATCTGCTCGACAGGATCGATATTATTGCATGGAAAGCGCGCATCGGCCTCCAACTGTGAATATCGTATATAATCGAGAGAAGCGGAATATAACGTGTGGATCCTTTGATTTCAATGTTAACTTAAATATAAGAATATTATTGATATACGTCCAGGAGCGTTAATTATTTCCGTAGCGGAATTAAATTAAAGTTTAGTACAACACTCGGAGTTTTTCGGACGTTGGATAAGGCGAGATGAGCTGGAAAAAAAAAATTATCTCGGCGTATCATTCATCGCCTCGTTTCGCAACAAGACGACGAAGACTGGAGAGAATCGCCAGCCAGGGCGACGCTGCCACGTATCGGCTGCGGAGAACGTCTGTCGTCGTTGTCTTTGTAGGATGCCACGACGTGAACGCGAGTAGAAAGGCGGACGGCGAATGAGGGAACGGGGGTGGGAGGTGGGGGAGGGGGAGGTGGTCGTCTTTTCGGATGGAACCGGGTGTTAGCCGGTGCTCTCTTATCTCGCGGCGATCTGATTCTAATTTATAGCCGCGTTCCAAATAAACTAGTTTTCGCTGTCGTCACCTCGCTTCCTCCCTTTCCCCGTCGCCATGTGCGTGTGTATGTACCGAACGCGCCGGTGCGTTCGCAGGTCGGACGCGCTTATAATGCTGCCCTCTCCTCTTTCGGCCCTCTCGGACCAACACCCGCTCCAGTCCGGACCATCCTCGATCTCTGCCTCCTCCCTTTTTCGCCTTTCCTGCCGCACACAAACAGACGGGTACACGAAGGAGAGGAAGAGGGAGGAGAGGGAGAAAAAGAGTGCGCGTATGTGTGCGAGTCGCTCAGGTCGCGCGAGGCAGTGCCTTTTGTAGCACCTACCACGAGGCCGACCTCCTCCTTCGTTCTTCCGATCGTGGCCGAAAAGAGGCGATCAGAGAGAGAGAGAGAGAGAGAGAGGAGCAGGGACCAGCCGAGGAGACAGCCTCCGTGCAGAAATAAGTCCTCTCGCGATGCCTGTGCCCTATAATTGCCAATTAGCGCGAGGATGTTTAATCGCCATTAGGACGATGGTAACCGGCCGATCGAGGATCGGCCGGGCCCTTCCTCCTTGGGTGGACCCGCTTCTAACTTTGGTTGCCTTTTAGCTAGCGATATTTACACGATCTCACTGCATCTGCATAAAATTCGCGACCACCGTGCACCCGTGATCCGCCTCGGAGGTGCGAGAGGATAGGCGATCCTTTTAACGGCTTCGAGATTCCGGACGGAGGATCAGGTGTCCCCTTAATAAATCCTCGAACACGTCGTCGCGGTTTCCCGGGTGTCCCCGCTTCTCTCTCGCTCTCTCTCTTCCTTTCCCTTTCTTTTTCTCTCGATAGATAGGCCTACGGTTGCCGGTGCCTCTTTGAGAAACACGCGCGTTTCTGGAATTCCCGTACGACCTTTGGTAGTTTCATCGGAGGCGACACACTCGTCGTAGTATGCCACGTTCTTCTTTGTCCTCGACCTCCATTTTGCGAGACGCGACACTCGCTCCGAGCGTTTGTCGCGCGTACGGCCGTCCAGTGCGGACCGTGAGATCCTCGGGGCCGACGCGAAGACGGTAGCAAAAATAGATTTACGTTACCAGATGCGCGCAGTACGACGACTCGGTCGCTACCTGGGTAATCGGGGATAGATCGCCGGGGGCACACGCACCTTTTCGACCCTGACGTGGCGAGGCGTCGCTATCATTCACGTGATTTCGTGACTCGAACCGCTCTCGGCCTGCCGACGCGGATGCAAATGTTATTGATTGGGAATAAAAACGCAGACCGCGGTCGCATGGCGCGCTCCTACGTGCCTCCCTACCCCACCCTGAATATAAATCGACACGTTAATTCTAAAACCGGACAGATACAGCGAGAGAGATCCTATCTCGGCTTATTAAAAAAAATGACGCTCAACATTGCCGCTCGCTCCGGTACGATGATCGTACTCGTACGCGCGCAAGAGATCCTGCGAACGAGACGGCTCGTTATCCTTACGCCCTTACGCATTACCGCGTAAAGACTCCGTGCCTCGTGTAGGAACCCCAACGGGATTATTAATAAAGTTATAAAATAAACAGACTCTCCCGCTTATCTCGGATACGTTATAATTAAATCATTATGGAGGCGCATACAGGCCGCTGAAATTTCCGAGGGAATAACTCGTGTCGATACGCGAGCGGAATGTTAAGCTATTTCATAAAAATGCGTAACGTAAGGCGAGCTATCAGCGTGAGTTATTATTAAAATTCCCCGTAACCGGTGCTTTCATTGAATTAATGATTGTTTGATGTTTATAATTTCATGCGCCTGGGCTGTCTTCTACATTATGCAAGCTACCGCGACCGGCCACACGAGACCAGCGCAATAATTACACGATGGCGCATTGCTATTAGCGGAGCGTTCGCTGTCCCGCGATATCCGGTAACGGACAATTCGAGCAATGAAATTCGCGTTATCGCGCTCGCCTGCGCGACGTTCAATTTTCGTCGCTCCCTCCTCGGGGTATCGTTCTAAGCGCCGCGCGCGCCCGCGCCCGTGCGCGCGCGGTATCGCGGGTGTCGATCGACACGGGATCTCCGGCGCTATCTTTCCCGAGACCGCGGCTAAATTACGACGTCACGTTCAATGGTCCTTTCGACCGCTTTCGTAATCGGCGATCCTGAGCCGCGATTGTATAAATAAATTATAATACCGTCGCGCTATAATGCAAATGGATGCGCGCGAAAGGAAATTTGCTGTCGTAAGACACTTTAATCCGCTGTATCAATGATCGTTCAAACGCCAATTTATCGCGGATTCCGCAAAGGCGCAGCTCCGCGGTTCATTCGCTACGCCGTGTTTATAAATTTCAGATGAATAGCTCGAAATGTTTAGCCTGTATATAGGTACTATTTAAACGCTTATTAAATAGGTACTATTTAAGTACCCCGGTTTTACCGTGAAATAAGACGTTTCGCAACTTTCGGTCCGTTGGAAATGACGGGGAATGAATAAATAGCTTTTCTATGGAGCGTCAATCATGGCGAAGTCAATGGATATAAGTAGCTTTGCGTTTTGCAAAAAGAAAAGGCACTTCGATCGCAGGCACCGGCTTACCTCAAATTAATGACACGTGAATGGAAACTCTATTATCTCTCTCTCTCTCGCCCGCGGGTTGCAGTTCCTGCGAGAGAAACCGCCGTCTTATCTCAACGTCGATTCGACACACCGGGGCGAAATAATCTCTTTCGGTACGTCGCCGGTCGCGTATCCTCAATTTCGTATATGCAATCGCGCACTTTTTCTCTCCTCTTCCGCTTTATCAAATTCAAGCCGAGAAGGTCACCCGACGTTGATAGCGATAAAGCGTCGAGAGACGCTTTTATCGCCCACATAGATCGCTCGAAGTTTCGTAACACAATGGAAATGGAAGCGGAGGGGGGAGGGGGATGTGCGAGGCGCGGTCGCGGAGCGCATAAATGATAATCGCGAATGTTTATATATATAGAGAGAAAGGGGTGAGAGACAGAGAGAGAGAGAGAGAGAGACAGCGGTGCCTCGTCGGTGGTAACCGGCATGCATGTAACATCCAGATGTCATTGCGGAAACTTTCGAAACGACTTGCCGCATAATCGCGCAACATTTGTCATCCGGGCCGACGCGCGCGTCATTTCGCTCGCGAGTCGGCGCGGCGCGGCGCGACGAGGCGGACGAAGAGGACGAAGCGGACGAGAACGTGATGCGCGCGACAGGAACGGACAGGGAGGAACGAGGACGGGAGGAAAAGGGGACACGACAGACAGGATAGACGGGCCCGTATAGCCGTTTTGAAATATTCGCCGGGCGGCGTCGCCGCGGCGGTGCCGGGGGCGTCAGTTCCGAAACGTCGGCCAAAATGGATATTGGCGTCCCGTTTATAATCGTGCACCACGGAAATTTCCCCGGCGGCGCTCCGCCGCCGCGTATCATCGCGTGTCGCCGTGTCCGCATAATTGTTCGGCGAAACACGATTAATTCGTACGTGTCGCCGTATCGCCGTGAGCACCGATCAACGTCGCTCGGGAAACGTGACCCTCTTATTGTTGCTGCCGAATCGATTATAGGAGAGAGTCCCGTAATATTTCTCCATCTGTCTCGCTCTAAAATCGTAATTCGAACGAGGGGAAAACACGTTTCTATTCTTAGCGTTTAGCATTTGTACGTATAAATTTCGTGATTCTACAGTTTCAAAAACCTTAGAGACTCTCTTCGTCGAAACGGGGAGGGTAACTTTGAAAACTTTAAAGCAACGCGTTCACCAGGCAGGCGACGATACAAATGCCCTTTTCGTGAAAACTTTCACCAGTACGTGTGTATGTGTACTCATGTACATATAAAGAATGACTAGATTCGAAATATTATCTATATTTATATTATATTTAATCGTTTGATAAAATCGTGACTAATATTTCTCAATGTTTACAATGACCGTACAATGTACGATAAAAGCTTTGTGCCGGTACCATATATCGGACTTGTGAACCGAGAAAGAGATGCGGCAATATAGGCTTCGTGATTCTACAGTTTCAAAAATCTTAGAAACTCTCTTGATCGGAACGGGGAGTGGCTTTGACGTGAGGCAACGCGGTCACAAGGCAGGCGATGATAAAAATGTCTTTTTCGAGTAATGTAAATTTTAACAGATAAATCTTGCTACTAAATGTAAGATTAAAAAATAAGTACACATTGTGTTGTTTTAACATTTCTTTTAAAGTATTCTAATAATTTTACATCTGAGGTCAATTAACGTAAGAGCAATATGCTAAATTAACACATGAATGTGTTAAACGTTTAACAGAAAAATGTTAACCGGCATTTTCTTCAACAAGAAAAGACAAATTTTCCAACTGCGTATGTGCGCTCACGTACATATAAAGGATGATTAGTTTGGAAATATTATATTTATATTATGTTTAATCGTTTGATGAAATCGTGACTAATATTTCTCAATTTTTATAATGGCCGTACAATGTACGATAAAAGCTGCGTGTCGGCCGCAGCAATTGTGCCGGTACATATATCGGACTTGTGCACCGAGAAAGAGATGCAGCAATCGTGTATTGATTCGCTCGTGTATTGGTCCATCAACATACCTATGTATAAGGTTCCGCTAACGACCGATTGCAATCTCTACGAGCAATTTTTGATAGACGCCAATTTCAGCCGGTTTGGAAAGGAAAAATCGCCGGTCAGCAATATCGTTAGCATAACTGCATAAATCGTCGCGATTAAGCAAAAGTTTCACGCCGAGAAATTACGCTCTAATGTCCCGGAGGGTTGAGATTTACGAGGCATCGCCGTTATCAAAGTCCTCGTTGCGTAACTCGCGTGTCGTCCCAAATGCGCCACGCGAAAATAGTCAACAATTGCGGCGAGAACAGTTACGGGCGTATAAACGTCCGTTTAGCGCCGAACGTTATCGGGCGGTAATGGTCGGGTGAGCAGCGTGTTTTGCATAACGATCGCATTTTATCTCGCGGCACGTGTGGTTTGTCGTTTATTAACACTGACAATCGCTGTATCGCGGGGCGAACGATTATCCGTTGGAGTCGCAAAGAATGGCCTTACGATACATAATGAGCGGGTCTCCTTCCCGCTCCTCTCGCGCGCGGAATCTACATCTTCAACGTGCCGATCGCGCGGCGGCGGAACGGGGCACCGTCCACCGGCGTGAGATACGGTAATCGAGTATCGATAGGCGCGAACGAGTGCGCGTACGCAACGTCGGTCCCACCGCCGCGGACGTAAGCGCTCTAGTAATAGTTCGTTTACGAGTTTACAAAGGCATCGACAGTTTCATGGATATCGCGGCTATTTAAACCAATTGCCTCTGCTCGTCTAACGGTTTGTAACCATTACCGTGCGGCTTATCAACGACAGTATTAGGGCTTGGTGGAAGCTTTTAAAAAATAATTGCGCCGTAATTACGCGTTCGATAATCCTGTAACTTTGTATTAGTAACTTTGTACTGGCATTTGTTTCGTAACTCGAATGAGATACGGGAACGACAAGTCCCAGCAACGTGCGCATCCTACACCGCTTAAACGCGTCGAGTATGACGAGCACTCGAACCCGAATTCATCCCAAAACTATGAATACGTACACTGTACATTCTGTACAGAGTACATCGGGCAGGAACCTTCTTCCTGCTACGTGAAAGAGGAGAAAAGAGGGGACACGGCGGCGCCGATCTAAGACCATTTCTATTTCTCTGTTGCAGAATAAAGCGGCGCCGTTGAAGGAGAGGTCCTGCGAGGAAGTCCTGCGGCCGGAATGTAAATACGCGCTCCTGAGTGGTCTCGGGATTTATTAGCGTTATCTCGACTTCGCGTCAGGGGCGGAGAGCGAAAGAAGTGCGAGGCGTAAGAAGCGGATAGAGAGAGAGTGAGAGAGAGGGGGGGGGGGCAGCCAGGCGAGCAGGAAGGATGAAAGAAAGGGAAGGAGAGGAAAAGGTGGCCGTCTCTCCGAGATACATAAATCGTTCCCCGACCTCTGGGAGGCGCGACTTGGAAAAGACGTATGAGGGGGTGGAAGAGCGCCTGTGCGAAGCGGGAGTGCGCGAGAGAGGAGGCGGCTTAGAGGAGATTTAGGAATTAGGAGAATTACGTCAAAGTGCCTGCTTACGCACGGCTACGTACGGCGAAGCGACACCGGGGGCCGGGTAAGAAGAAAGTATGGGGGCCGAGCGCACGGCGGGATTTATGTCCGACGCGCTCTTCTCGGCGCGCTGCGAGCACGACGCTGCGAGCCGCCCGTATTTTCGATTTCGGTACCATCGACCGCCGGTTGACGGCTGGAAGACGGGCTTAACCCGCCCGGCGCTAACCCGTCGTCGAGAGGCGGGCTCGAGAGCGAGAGGGAGGTTTTCCAAGTTACCCAGATCGAGTGGCCGAACTCTCCGCGATCGTCTTCGGATGACGGTCGGATGTACCGCCGGTGTACATCGTCCTCACACGTACACTCACACACGCATCCCGCACACGTAACTGTGAGCCCTTTTCCTTTTTAGTCAATGTTTCATTGCCGATCGCGTTTCGGCGACGTCTCGGGATTCCCGGAGCCTGGGCACTGCGCGTAGAGAGTCATCGATTTTGTAAATAGGGGACGTGCGAAATCAACTTCGGGAATTCGCGTTGACGGTCTCGCACCGAGGATCGTAACACGTGTATACATGTACAATACTTCCGATCGAAGGGTGAATCGTTTGGGATTCCAAGTGTCCCGCGAATTGTCGGACGAACGATACGCCTCTTCTGAGATCGCGATGATACCAATCGCGAAATAACACACGGGCAACGTGCAAGGTAGCACCACCTCTTCGTTACGAAGTAACGGGGGGTTTTTAACGGTCATCGCTCGAAATCGGTCATTTAACCCGGAGAGAAAGAGAGTTTCGAGCGAACATAATACTTCGACCAAGTCGCGCGCGGCACGAATATCAAGAGAGGACAAAAAAAGAAGAGAAAGAGAGAGTGAAGAAAAAAGCATCCATCTACCTGTTGTAGGTTTAAGATGAAAATAGGGGAAAGACAGATCGCGTAGCGCATTACAAAGCTACTATCGTTAAACTTACCACTAACTCCTTTAATTATCCGAATGAAATATTAACGTATACCCGAATACCCGCATATAGAGATGGAATGATAAATAATACACCTACGCATTACACATACACACACACGGTGACACGCAAGTAACTCTAGGCCGTAGATCTTAAGGCTGTACCTACTACATCACGAAATTTTATCGGGGTGATGCGTCTTAAGGATTTTGCAGAGAAAAGGAGAAAGGATCCTCGCCGCAGAGTATACATCGCTGTATTATAAGTATAAATAAATATATATGGGTGGAGTTGGGGCGCGAGGCTTATACGCGTCTAACACCAACAGCGACGTGGGAGAGATACGATGAGAAATTGAATAATAATCGTTAAGGATCAAATTCGTCCCTTTTCGCGCGTCAGCCGTGCACTCGCGCATCTCAGGTGAAGCCGGGACAGCCGAGATATAAATTCCATATGTATCTTTTTTTCCCCCCTAGTACGTGTTACACTTGATTGTTGCCTAATGCTGTATTTTGTTGTATTTTTTGCAATTATCCATTTCCTTTATAAACAATTTTAAGTTTGTTGATAGATCATTGCGTTGATCAGCGTTGTACTGTACGGCGTTAAGGGAAAGTATATTATGGTTTTACTCACAATTTTTACGCGAGGACATCGCGAATGTGCAAGGCATGGGGGGGTGTAAATGCGGCGTGCACGGTGCTTGAAACAAAAAATTGTTGATATTTTTTTATATTATATGTATATCGCGCTGATCGTCCCACTTTTCGTGAAACCGGTTACGTTGGTGGTGAGAAACCAAGGGACGCGCGGTACAGTATCTTGCGCAAAGCGCGAGCAACTGTCGGGTCGCGTTTTGAAGAAACAGAACAAAAAGAAAAAAAAGAAAAACGGGAGAGTCGACTATTATTTTGTACTTTGGCGTAAACGTAAACGGGAGCTCGCGCGAGTCATCGTCGGCGGTTGGGAGGGGGAGGGGGGAGGGGTGAGGGGAAGCGTGTCGAATGTAACTTGTACATTGTTTTGTAAAGAATACATTTATTTATATCTGTGATAACGGGAGAGTTCAACGGGGGAAGAAAAACGAGGGAAAGCGATAACGTAAGGCGTTCGCGGTTTCGGTATACTCTGACGAAGACGGTCGGTGCTCGTGCATTCGTTGACACGTATATCATAGTATAATTATATAGATAACGATAACGTTTTTTTGTAAATAATCAGAGAAGTATAGGGAGATAGAAAGAAACGGAAAGAGCGAGAGCGAGAGAGCGAGCGAGAGAGAGAGAGAGAGAGAGAGAATGGAAAGCAAGGATAGAGTGTACCGCTTTGTGGGCGGTTTTAACTAACAAAGGCTAAAAGGGAGGAGTAAATAAAAAAATTATATAAATATATAAATATAACGCACGTTTTGTGTACATTGTCGCACCTTCGTGAGAGAATCTATTTGTTGTGAATAGTACACGTAATACAGATATACGCTACGATTTAGGTTTTATTCGCTTGTTCGTACGGATTCGACTGTAAAATAATTAAACTGTACATAGTCCTGAATGTGAATATAAACAAAAAATATATATACATACGTATGTGTGTATATATACATGTATATATATATATTATTACTATTGTCACTATTATTAGTAACATCGACATATTATTTTTATTATAATTTGAACATTGTCTGCTCTATTATTATGAATTCATATTATAAAACAGTAATAGTAATAATATGTCGATGTTTATAATAGTAATAATAACTATATACACATATGCATATACATATGTATTATTACTATTATCATTAATTATTATTATTAACATCGACATATTATTACTATTATTTTTATTATTAATTATTGTCCACTCTATCATTATGAATTCATATTATATTAAAAGGAAGACTATATTACGTTGTACATGCACGCTTCATACTTTCTTTCTCCGTCTACCTCAATACCGCATTATGAGACATTATTCGGCGTTACTTTCCTCCGGTATCGGCGTTATTTGCAACGGCGACGAAGATTTATGAATAAAAGACCACTTTAACGTCGTAGCACGTTCATTGTCGTTAAAAGAAACCCAAGTTTCACCATCCTCGACTCGATAATCGTCCTCATTCAAGGTTTCGCAGGTCGCTAGATATCCCGCAAATCGTAACAGCGCTCGGCATTCGGCCAAGCCGTACCGAAGGTTGCGCACGCGCGCGCCTGTTTGCGAAAACCTCTCCGAAACTTTATTTTCGGCGTTCTGCAGATTTAAAAAAAGTCACGGATGAGTTGTAAGTCGCAGCACGCGCGCGCTGCAACACAGGAACCACATTGTGCCCATTCTAACGTACCACAATGGACGTCTCCGTTTTGAATATTCGAACAATGGTACTTTCGCGGTGGGTGGAGTTTCAATGAAAATACGGGGAGAGGGAGGGAAAGAAGGGACGGGAGGAGGACAATGGGATCGCGCGCCACCCCTCTCCTTCGAGAGCGGTGAAAATAAACTATTCGGTAGTTTGCGAACACGAGTTTGCACCCGGTTAAAGTTTTGGAGATACGGCGCGGACGATAAATATTGGAATAAGTTGCGAGGCATACTTACACCCCATTACGAAACGTCTAGTCCTCGGCGCATTTTTAGCGACAGACTTGCCGCCATATGTAACCGCACGTGATTCCAATTATCGGTTAACATCAAACACCAATTTGAAATAAGAAACGTTCGGATCCCTCTTCTATTAATAAAAATCTGCCGTTAATGAGAATCTCCGAACTCTCCAACGAGACCACCCTGACGGCTCGCCAAGGGGGACGGACGCTCACCTGACCCGCGTCCTTCCGGTCTGTTGGCAACAAACACGCACTTGCGGCACGCACGACCGTCGACGATTAAAACGATTCGAGCAACGCGAGCGAAGTGAGTTGATTCCAGCAGCGTGAGGCTGCTCCGTTTCCCTTCGTGGCTCTATATATTTTCTTATGAGGGTAAAAAGTATTTAACACACCCATATTTAGGGGAATAAATGCTCCTCAATCGTGACTGAAGAAGTACTCTAGCGAGAGAAGGAGCGTATAGTTACATGGCCAGCGCGAAGATATTACGGTAAGTTAATTTCCGCGCATAGATAATCGCGCCGGCCTATTATTCACCGCGTTGCGTGCCGTTTCTTTTTTTTCTTTTTTTTTTTCGTGAATCACGCGGTGGTAATACACCGATCGCGCGTCGGCCGACCGCGCGCGTGACTATATTGCCGTATGTTAAAATCCTAACGACCATAAATTGGGCAAGAAAAACTCGCAGGCGGCCGCAGCAGTCAGCTAAGACAAAGGATTAGGACCTGCAATTCCGCAGCAGGATATAACGCTATAAAGTCATAACATGTCGTGACTTTTTTATTCGGCCTCGGTCTCTTTCTCTCTTTCCGCCGCTCCATCACTCCTCCTCCTCCTCCCCCCATCGCTCTCCTCTTCTCGCACGAGAGTACCATCGGGGTATTCCACTTGAGTCGTATTGCCGCGCCGCGGCCGGGCAGATGCCAGGCGAGTGAAGTTTACATGAATCGGCCATATAACAACGGTCCTATATCATTTGACAAGAAATATGAGATCTCGCGGCCAGCGATGTACGTACGTACGTACATTTAACGCGACGTATGTACACCGCGAGCAAATCTTCCGTGTTAACGTTGCCGAATCGCCCCGATCCGGAATGGTGCCGCGCGACACGGACGGCCGCGCGTATCGATACAAATATTTCGAGAGGATGTATCGTTGAACGATAATTCGGAGACGTCGCACTCCCGGCCTCCATAAATCTCCCCGGCGCACACATATATAATTGTATCGCAACTTGTTTTCGTCGTCGCGGTACACGTGTCTGAAATAAATGCCACCCATAAGTACGGATCGTGACACATATAATTTGTATAATCACCCGCCGAGAATACTTTGCTGATAGATTAATGATTGTAGCGCTACGAATACTCTCGCGAATTAATATTCATGAATCCCCCTCCCTCTCCCCCCGTCCCACCGGGTCTTCCTCCCGTGAACGTCGGTACGTGAAATCTCGCTCGATCTCGCGATCCGCGACTCCTACGACTACCACGAGAATAACAATAACAGAAGTGATATTAATAACGGCGGGAACAACAAGCAAGAGAGATGAGATCGATAACCCCGCGTCGAGCGGCCGGGCATTACCATAAATTTAAATGTCCTCGCGCTTTCTGCCCTCCCGCCCGCCCCCACCCCTCCTCTTTCCCCTTTGCGGTCCCCTCACGATTCTTCTCGTGCTCGCCCCCTTGCCTCCCGCGCACGAGCGAGCATTTCCCCATGACCGCCACCCTTTTTACGGCTTACTTTATGGCAAAGACTCAATTTGGCCACGGCGGTTGGTGCGCGTTCTCCGGTGACTAATATACCGGGATGCGCCGCGTGGGGTGCAGCGGTGATGCATCGTCCGCGGTGCCCCACGTATGCCTCCTTCTCCCTCGGGGAGATAGGGGCCTCTACGGGACACCTTCGTTTCCAACGCGCGCGTACGCATTTTTACGAATGGCTCCTTACAAGCGGACCTCGTTCCTCTCTTTACGCTGCTCCACAAGATCGTTTAATATCTCTGATTCCCCCCTAACGACCTTTACGCCAGAGCGTATATCGCTTTAACGCTGCGCGATATACCATCGTTCTTTGCCGATACCACTTGCTGCAACTTAAAAAAGAAGAAACAATCATATACTTTGTCAAATTCAATTTCTAAACGAAAGCAATTTTTGACTAGAGAATTAATTATCTCAAGGAGAGGATGCGCGACGACCGCGTGTATTGCATTTAACGTTGCTTACGATCGTATTGTTACTTCCACTCTCTTATCTTTCCCCGTGTCGTAGGGTACTCGATCCGCGAGCCTGAAAACGGCGTTGTTTGCGCGCGATGTAAGGCGCACATACGAATGGGCCCTTCGAGAGTACACGCATTCGCGGGGGCATTCACGAGCGCCACGTTGGGGCCTCGTCTTCCTCACCGTGGGGCATCGGGCCGCGCTAACTTACGTCGGATTACGGACACTATTTCATCGGAACGCGGGGAACGTCTCGTTGGAGCCGGCCACAATACGACCTCACCTTCCTCGGCCATCGAGCGGATATCGTCGTATTCAAAACCGCGCCGTTTCCTATGATATACAACGAGACGTGAAAACAGCGGTTTTATCGGTAAAATTTATTTATGTGTATAACAGGATCGATATTATAAATTGCCTTACACCAGGCAATAAGTCACGCGATCCCGAGGAAATTTTAACGGGGCACAACGTAGCGCGGGTAATTCTTTCTAATTAATCAATAATTCACATCCAGTTTGCTATCTGAAAGTTTCCGTTTTATCGTAATTGTAGCTAATATATTGTATTTAGCTGATATATGTATATCAGCCCCGTATCTTGGTGCGCAATCTTTGACACGAGAATCTTACTCCATTTTAATAGCCGCGTGTAGATCATAAACATAGAGTTCCCGCGAAAGATAGTATCGACGAATTAAGTACAAACACACAGGCTGCATCCGTGTAACCTTAACTTGCTGCATTAGCGTAATTATGATAGCTTCCGGCTGTTGCCGCCGGTTCGCCGCGAACCACGAAGAAGTCTGGTGGCCGAACGGAGAGCGCGGAGTTAATGACAAACTGCCGCGCGTTGAAACCGGTTGGACGAACTCTCAGCGAAAATGTCCATCAGGGTGTAGCCGGATGGGATCGTTGAGGAAAACGAGAATCGACGTGGCCGTGCGCCATTGTCTAGGAGTTCTTCTGCTCTCACGGGAGAAGAAGAGCGATAAAGCTACCTGCGGATACGTGAGCAAGTACGAGACGCGCGTAAGCTTCCAGCTGCGCTGGAATGTCGAATTCCCTTTAGGTGCCGTCCCCTCGGCTGCGACACTGTCGCCAATGCCTGCTCAACGGGAAGCAACGATCGTGTAGCTCTTAATATCTCCAAGACGGCACGGATGTTTCTTTTGCCGGCTTAATTACAACGTAACGGAGTCCTCAATATGTCTTAAACGAGTTCGAAGGTAAAACGAATCTATTTGTCGTCGCAGTTCTTCCGGCAGAGAGAGAGAGATAGAGAACCGCGTAAATTAATTTTTGATCATTTTATTTGACGTTCAACATTCGATATTTCGTCTCTTTTTCCTTTTTCGAAGTGATTAGCGAAATAATTGAGACACCTACAGAAAATTTCTCGAGTATTGGAATTTACTAAAATCGCGGCGCAAAATGAACGAATGAAATAAACAGCCGGTACACAACACGCGTATCAGTAAAGCGTTCTTATATCAATCCACTCATTATTATTGTGACTAATCACGCGACAATTGGCTCGAATTATCCATGTGCAGAGTCCGATATTTGTATCCCGCGACATTACATAGCAGCCGGCTCGTGTCGTCTCGACGCTCGTACCGCAATCAAGTCAACTGCCGGCGTTCGCGGTAAAAAAATAATAATCCAATGAGCGAAATAATCGGGAGTACAAAATAGTGGGCCGATAAGGAGGGAAAGAGGCAGGCCACGAAACGGGCGCGCAACGGCCACCGATGCCTCGGAACGCGCTCGCGCACTTATCTGGCACTAAAGATGTTTACAGCGCGCTCTGCACCGCCGCTATCACTATCACCCCGAAAGAACGGGGCGCTCTAATTGATTTGTGGCTCCGGCGCTATCGCCGCTCGTAACTTAAATTAAATTACACGAGCAATCGCCCGGCGACTCGTCGAAAAGTTATGCCCGAGACCTGACGTGACTCGGCATTTGCCCTCTCCAGAACCATTTCGCCTTTTGACGATGATTACTTTTACCGGGGACAATGCTCACCTTGTGTCGTCCCAAGTATTTGGATATTTGTACATCATCTGGCTATCACAGAGACATAACGTCAAACCGAAGCTCCTGACTATCCTTGTGCACGGAAAACAAATGTAGCTGCCGTAGCTAAAAACTGCATGTGGTAACTAAATTTCAGTTTGTAAAATATGGACAGCTAATGTTTAGTTGTGATAGCTAATACTTTGCTACTGTGCCTATTGTATTAGGTGCGACAGCAAACCGTTTGCTGTGGCTTAGAAATTTATAGTTAAGGTAGCAAAATATTTTTAGCAAATCATGATTAGCTACGGTAGCGAACTTTTTTTTTTCCGAGGAGCCGTAGGACATCGAAATGCGCTCAAAGTTAAAGAGATGATTTGGTACTCAAGAGGAACTTTGATTTTCAACGAATGTAGTGGCAATCGTAGCAACGAGGTGACAATGTCAAGGATAACGATATCTAAACGGTTTCAGTATATCGTGATAAGACTCGAAAAGCTTATCTTAGACAGATTTATCTAGTTTTCGTTTCTTTTTAGAGTTCAAGGATATTACACACTAGTATACTTTATACAAGTGAGCACAGTAGGCGACGAAGCGTGTAAATGCGAGGGGAAACTGACAGGAGATCATTGGAAAATTATAGTAATGCACGTAACGAAATTTCGACAGGCATAAAAATTGCAATTAATTTGACGTCGTTTCTTTTCGGAAATTAAATGCATCTCTAATATATCGATTATTTAATTCCGCTTTCCGACACAACCTCACTTCTTCCAACAGCCAATCAATGTCACTCTTATGAATGTCCGAATAAGTCCAATTACGACATTCTTGCATCTTGGGATTTTAAAACGAGTCAACATTGCCAATCGATCGCACCTTTAATGATGTTTACCATATTGCTTAAACTCTGCTAATTCGCGACAAACAAACACGTGGATTGGGATCGATTAATTGAAAGGGCCTACGATTAATATCACCGCAAACACGATCAACTAAGCGAGATGAGTTAAAGAATGTAAGTTCGTTAGCAACCGCAGACTTTCATCGTTTATACTTGCTTTATCTGCGGTTTCATGACTTTGATGAAAGGCTCGAACAACGTACCAAGTATCGTTTGAGCTTCCGCAAACGAGATACGACGAATTACGACCACTTGTAGCCGATTTCGAGCAGATTAGTCATCACCAGGGAGACCACCCTGGACTCCGAGAATTCGGCTTTCTCCCCTACCCCTCTCTGTCTCTTTCCTTCTCTATTTCGGTCGCGTAGAGTGTCCGTTGCCGTACGAATAGGAACAAAACTGTCAGACGCGGTTTCAAAGCAGGTACCGAATACTCCTTATTTCTGCGGACCCTATCTTATCGCGAGCAGAAATGCAATCCTTGTGGGTACCTGGAACACGTTCCGGCTGTTTCTCTCGTATCAACCTTCTCGTGGATCGCCTCTCGAAACTTCAATAATTTAAAGTTAACAAGCCATGCAAAGTGAAAAGGTAGGGATACTGTCGCAGATCTCTGTCAAACAGCCGTCAGATCGTCTGCGATCTGTCGAAACATTGGTGTCATAAAAATAAAGTGCCGGCACTAAAAATAAAACGAAAGGTCATTTTTACCGAGATTTTCGAGCCGGTAGTTTACGGGCCTTTTCTCTTTTCCGACTCAATCCTCGTGTTAACAATCGAACTCTAGCCGCGGGCATTGCTCAGGGACGCTGGACTCGAATCGATTGTATGGGCGAAACGAATTGGGGACCGGAACACGCTGCGACCGGGGCATCGAGATTCCTCCCGAAACGACTCCCCGGAAAAGGAGTACAGAAATCGAAATTTGGTTTCGGCTCAACGCCTTTGTATCGTAACAGTGTTTTATTAGATTTGACTTCACCTTGAGCGAATGTGATACGTATCGGATACAGCGAGCCGCGTACATGTATTGATCTCTTTGGTCACTTTCTCCGGTCGCGACTCTTTAGGTTTGTTTCCTGTTCCTGCACTTTCGTCAATATTCGCCCCGAAAGAGAAAATCAAATTTTCTTCAAAGGGGTATTTCACCGCCTAAGAGTGCGTATGGGTACGCATAAAAAAATACGTGTTCCTTATTTTGAACTGAAAAACAACATATTCAACACTCATCAAAATCGATGTGTCCCCACCTAGGTAGGTTTACTTGTGAGTGAACGAGGGGTCGTATAATATGTATTTGCGTATGTTGCTGTACCACCGTTCACTCTCCGTAACTCTCCAGAAGAGTGCGATATCAGGTGTTACAAAGGGTTTATATTTCGACTCGGGGGGTCGTGGCTCCAACGGGTAGATTTAAACCGTCTGTGAGAAACCGTATGCAACTCTGCGGTAACGCACGGAAACCAGTAAAGTGCGACTATCACTGGCGCGCTCCATAGACATAGTAACCCGAGTCGAAATATAGACCTCGGAATATCCTGCCTTTACTCCAAAACCTTTGAAAGAACACGTGCTGCCGTACTGTGCACCCTGCCTATAACCTATTTAGACTCTACATTCAGGTCTTGTCATTTCAAGATATATTCGAGATATATATCGCGATCGTTCGTCGCGGCCGCGAAGGGAGGAGGGCGAGATCGACGCCTGCGGAGAGTACGTGGAGTCACAGCAGAAACTGAATGAATTGTAACGAGGGCAAGTGGAGGTTCGATCATACTCGGAAAGAGGTCGAGGGGGGTTTCAGCAGTGATCTTGAAATGACAAAACCAGAGTGTAGAGTCTAAATAGATTATAAGCAGCACAGTACGGCGGTACGTGTTCTTTCAAAGGATTTGGAGTGAACTCGGGGTATTCCGAGGTCTATGTTTCGACTCGGGTCGACTATCACTGGCGCGCTCACGATCAGAAACGCGCGTGGATTGTCCCGAACACACGACGTTCGAGTGTTCTGATACGGTTGATCCTTTAAAAGGCGACGTTTCGACCGCACGCTCGAGTAACGATCGCCCTGGCACGAATCTTGCCAAGTGACACAAATCACGCGGCCGCGCACGGACACGCGCAAATGACCAAGTACTGGCACGAGCCTCACTTGCGAGAGAATGAGACGGGGTTGCGCGCGGGCACATGAACTTGCGAAAACTGGTTTATGAATTCGATCTCGCGAGTACTCGCGGAAAGACGATCGACTAACTCTCGCTTTGCACACTCTCGTTCTGACCCGGGTGATTCTCTCGCCCCGTCGCGAAGCCGATACCGACTCGCTGTCTTCTCCGATCCTGCCAATGACAAGAAGCCGCGTTGCCTTCGGAGACTTTTCGAGATCGTCATTGGCAGGATTCGGGGTTGCGGGATGATGTTCTCGCGCGCTCGAATTTCTCGCTCCGGCGCGGCGGGGCGGGTGAGCCGCGCGAGTATCGCAGTTCGCTGCCGCTCGATGCGGCGACTCCTTAACATCTCGTTTTTTCGAGTCTTCTCGTTAACCGAAATTATGTAACATGTCCGATGTTCGCAACGACGTATGTCGACGCTCGTTAATGCCGCAGGTTAACGAAGCAATTACCCGCTGACGTCGTTTCGATAAGCTGCCATAAAGATATCAACGAATTCAACGACATTACGATAAACGAGTTTTCAACTAATGACACGATAAAGACTTGAAACTTCCGAAGAAATTTTTCCAAGATGTTGAAGATTTTCAATTTTCTCAAACGAGATTTTGAGATTTAATTAGTGCGCCCTTTGTTCCTGCGCAAAGGATATCGTGGAAATATTTTCCACGAATATTTTTCGCGTATCTAATCCCCTTCTGAATCTTTACGACCTGACGGCAGCGTGAGAGTGGTATTCCCGGCTCGGTTGGGTGTATGCGTCTACACGCTACCAGCATCGTTCATTCACGCTCCTCTCCATTGATGCTGCTGCTACGTGGGCCCGGGCGAAGAAGCGCGGCTCTTCCAAAGAAGAAACTATGCGATCTGGATAGTGTAACGAGGGAGGACCGCGCATAAATACTCCTTTTGCGGCGACTCCCGTGAGACCGCGCGCTCTCTCAAAAACTTGGGAGCGGCGCGGACGGTCTTAGAAGTGTGTGAAACCGGTAGGTAAAAAGAAAAGGATTGACTGCCAAGTATCTATGACATTTCCGGAGATTTTGCAGTCACACCTGGCGGCGGTACGCAGCACGGTCCCCTTTCTTTCAAGCGCAAACGCGCGAGCGTAAGACCGAAAATGGCCATTTAACTCGAACGTTTCCGCAGGTTTATAATTAACAGTTTGATTCGTCGTTCGAGAGAAGATATGTCTTTTTATCATTCTTAGAGGCTGAGAGAGGTGTTTTCGGAAGAGTCACGAAATTAATCTCGCGATACCGTGCCGGACGGGCGATGGAGAACGAGCGGCAGTCATCCGAAATATTTCGAGGACGCGTCGCGGTGGCCGCAGGACGTTCCAAGGATGTCGTCGCGACACCTGGGGACCCTCCTTTTGTCTCTGTCGTTGCATCCGGCGACGCGATGCTGCCGCGAGATACGTTACGTCACCAGCCACTGGCCACGATACGTGGCGTACGATTTATCACCGTCGTCGCGTTAGCTGCTCGATTCATCCGTTCGCTAGCCATCCGCCGCCGTTAGAAAGCCGTCATTATTTTAGAATAATCTAAAACCGATGGTGATTAGTGGAGGAGATCGCCGCGCCGGCGGCGTCACCTGCGCGATCAGCCTCTCGTTTATATCGAGGCTGTAACGGCATGGCTGAATCCCCCTTTTCTCCCCCCCCCCTCCCCGCCCCTGCCAGCCAGCAATTCCGGAGCATGGACAGACGCGGTCGATTTTAACTATCCATCATCGCTCGTCTCGTACTAAATGACTCCTCGCCTGGTATCGTCGGGTGCTGACTTCTGTTTCGACATCCCGCGGCCGTTAATCCCGCCGTCAAATCAAATATAATAGCATCGCAAAAGTGAATTCACGTTTAATCCGCGAGGCTGCGTGTGGAAATTTACCTTGCGAAATCTGCAGCGTTATTAATTAATGTAAACGTTTAATAATGCTTGTAAATGCTCGCACGTTTTGCGTGAAAAGAGGCAGCATCGGCAATCCCGTCCAATCTTGAGACACTGCGTCCTCGTTTTCTCTTCTTACGAACCGTCCTTAAAGCTTATTACGATACAACAAAAGTTGCTCGTATAATGTACATTTGCTTCGTGTTTGAAAAGTGGCTTATAGAGACATCTGAGAATTGCCAGCTTGAAATATTATCATGTAGCATTTTGGTTCCGTAAAATTGGAAAGAATGTTCGAAGCAGGTTCGAAGCAGGTAAAAATCTGAAAGATCACCGGGGGAAGTACCGTCAACCATTGTGTGATAGTCAAGGACGAAGGTTAGTCTTCGTTTTTGTAACGCGGATTGTTACCCTTGTCCTTCACAAAAGCAAGCATGAGTGTTAAATGACGACATTTCCCTGAGAAGCTTAATAGAGGTTCATACTTTTTAAGATTTATCTGATTTATCATCCAGGTCAACCGTAAAATGAAGTATACGTTATGTATTTCTGTCAAGTATTTCTTACATTCTGTTTTAATGCTTTATGTATTTTTCCCCCTTTCCAATAATGTTTCTCTTTCTTATAAATTAGTATAAATAATAGGTTTCCTGTTTGCCATAGGCTTTTGAGTCTTTCTTTGAAAACACCTTGTGTTCAAGTCAAAGAGAGATTGAATACTTCCCATAGTCTAAAAATACCATGTAAATGTGTAAGAGGCACATTTCCTCGTTTAAGCCTTTTCGAACGTCACGTATATGTAGATAGCCTACTTACAGCGCGAGCGAACGTTTGATATAGTTAATCCGATCGATCGGCAATTCGAAAGGTGACACCATTCTCATTCCAGCGCGCAGGCAAGTGCCTTCTTCGGCGGAAACTTGGTATGACAAAAGTGGTGGCTCTCGATTCCACCGCGCACAAAACAGCGAGCGGCGGCGACACGGTGGTCCGGAGAGCCGTGCGATTTAGTCCAACAATTTATTAGCCATTATCTGAGACAATGCGGCTACCTGGGCGCCAAAGGACGCGTACACACAGTTTAAAGTGTGCGACTTGGTTGCCGCGCGAGAGAAGGGGGAGGCAGGATGCGAGAGGGGGTTCAGCGCTGGCGCGAGAAGAAGCTAACCGAGGATGGCATAGGTGGACCACGCATATACGTTGTACGCACCTTCGCCGCTCCTCTTCTTCGACGTGACCGAGGAGAAGCGAGTAAAGCGGACGCGGATGAAGAAAGCGAGAAGGAAAGAGAGAGAGAGAGAGAGAGAGAGGG